>NC_057801.1:45083966-45087630 GCF_018294505.1 Triticum aestivum | reverse complement strand
CACTAATGGCGCACCTCTTGGGGGTGCGCCATTGCTATACAAAAAAAGATTACTAATGGCGCACCTCCAGGAGGTGCACCATTGCACCTATCCCCCCACTAAAATCCTCAGTCCCCTTTCTATCCCCAATCGATCACATCTCTCACCCGCCCACTGCCCCGACAAGTACTGCGCCGCCGCCGCCCCCGTGCCCCCGCCGCCTCCCCCGCTTCGACGAGGTGCTCCGACAAGCAGGGCCAGCGCTAGGGTTCCAGCGCCACCACCGGATCAACGCCCCGCCTCCACAAGGAGAGGAGGAGCCCCGCCGCCGCCACCGAGGGGAAGAGGCCACCGCTGCCACCGAGGGGAGGAGCCCCGCCGCCACCGAGAGGAGGAACCTCGCCGCCAGGTCTTCAACGCCCCACCACTGCGAGAACATCGACGTCCTCCTCCGCCGGTTCGAGGTGATTCCTACCTCTTCTCCACTTCTCCATCTCCTCCCCTGCAAACCCTAGGGCCGACTCTTCTTGCTCCTAATCTACATTTGTTAGTGAGGGCGGCAACCACATGCCCGTAGATTCCATTACCATAGAATAAGTAACTAGGCCTGCTGCTAGGCACATGGAAGATTCATAGACAAGTGTGGCTTCATCATGGTTATTTTTGTTACTAATATGAATATGAAATGGTCTACGGTTTGGGGAGTTAAGGCTAAGGCTTTGCAAACAAACATATCATGCATGTATATTCAGGTTTAGCACTTCAAAAAAAAGCCAATGTTCAGTTTGTGCACTAGAACGTACAATACATTCTGTTTTTGCACTGGATACAAGCAAATGTTCAGTTTCTTCAGTTGAAACAAAGCAAAGCCCGGACTTTGGACACAAAGATGCCATACATATTCACTTTAAACAAGTAATCACCTTCTGCACTGAATATATTCACTTTCTACACTGAAAAATGAGCATATATATTCAGTTTATGCACCGGAACGAGCATATGTATTCAGTTTCTCCACTGAATATGGGCGTATATTCAGTTTTTTCACTGAATATGAGTAGGTGTTCTATCTTTTTTCAATTTAAACAGACTGTGAACGGTTCAATTTTTGCACTGAGTATGGTCTGTTCTTTCACCTATAGAGCATATTTTCACACACAGGAACAGAGTGTAAAGGTTCTATTTTTTCCACATATATATTCAGTTAAAACAGAGTGTGAATGTTCAGTTATTTGCCACTGTGGTAGTTTCTTCCATCAAATACCCAGGGGTTATACCGGGCATGGTGTCAAAATGTTTGCTCCAACATGAACGAATTTAACCGGGGGATCGTGTTGTCCAGAAAACCCTTCTTTTTCCTTTCATGCCATATTGGAGAGAATGATGCTGGAAATTAAACCCCCTTTCCAGCATCATCTTTCTTATAATGTCTATTTTCCAGACTTTTTGTTTTGACTTGGACTATCAAAATAATGTAAATTTCCTCCTGGTATCGTTTGCTTGCTGTCACAAATCTAACTTGTAATGACTATTTTAAAATATTTATCTTAGTTTTAGCTAATTATGGTGATAATATTTGTTAGTGAGGAATCAAAGCAGTGTAGTGGCATGGCCATTGACCTGTGGCTGGCATCTAGACACCACACACATACATACAGAGGCACATTGACTATTACTATGGCAAGTACTGTGTCAAGTACTCCATGTGTTTTTGTTGGCAGTTTATCATGAAATTGCAGGTACCCCGAGAGGCCCTTGAGTTTGCCGGAATGTCGATTAACTTCCGTTCCGGCAAATTCGGGTACTCCATATGTCCTATTTTCAGCAAAGGTCATGCTGAAATTTTCCGTGAATTTTAGCATGACTTTGCTAAAAATAGGACATATGGGGTACTTGCGACTAATGCCTGTTATCATGCATGTTTTATGATTTGTTGTAAGGGTATTAATTGGTCTCTTCTACTGCTTATCAGAGATGGCGGGAAGCAGCCACCGCCGCTCTGCGACACTGCAGTACGAGTTGGATGCTTCCGAGTTCTTCACTATCATACTTGAGACTTCAGTATCATCCATGACGCAGGTATATAAAACGAGAGATCTCCCCTTCACCCATCTCATTATGATATCTGTTGTTTGCTACATCACTCATTGTCCCAAACTGTAGAGGCTTCCTGACAGTTTTATGAACATGCTGATGGGTGAAGATCCGCCAAATAATGTGAAGCTGCGACAGGCCGGCAGCGGGTTTCGCAGGCAGTGGGATGTGCAGTTGGTGATCAAGAAGGGCCACATGTACTTGTCTCGTGGGTGGGAGAAGTTCTACCGTCCCTACGACCTGCGGCTGGGGTACTTCCTTCTCTTCAGGTACGACGACGACGCCATCATGCTCATCGTGAAGGTGTTCAACACGACTATGTGTCGCATGCGCTACGCTGCCGATGATGATGCCGGTACGTTCTGCCTCTTCTTATTCCTCTACATTTGGCTTTGTCTCACATCGATTGTTAATGGTCATTGTTGCATTTTGGACAGGTAATGGGAGCAGCAGCAGCGACACTAGCTACAGCTAAAGCAGCATCGACTATGGCTGTAGCGAAAGTAGCAACGATTCTGGCTGTAGCGAAAGAAGCAGCGATTCTGACAGCAGCATAGACAACAAGAAGGATGATCCGGACTGGAGTGCGAGAGAAGAGGAGCTGAGTGAGGATGAGGAGCTGCAGGATGACGATGGGCATCAGGCTGAGGATGACCAAGGGCAAGAGATGGTGGTGGCTGACCATGGGCAAGAGATGGAGGTGGCTGAGGATGACCTAGCGATGGTCGTGCCTGAAGGTGGCCTCGCGATGGTGGTGGTGCCTGACAATGACCACGCACCGGTGGTGGCGCCGGAGATCCCACAGCTGGGCGACATGACCATGTCAATTGTGATAGAAGACTACATCCCACTGCCTCCACTGCCTCCACCGCCTTGCCGCTCTAGGCGCATCAGGGAGAGGAAGGAGAAGAAGGAGAAGAACAATGCATGAGAACTGAACTTTGTCAGGTATGTCAGATCTCATAGGTTAGTTATCCAAAATGATATATATATACTTAGTTACCTATGTTATCTCTAATATGCTTAGTTGCCTATAGGTTAGCTTCATTTTTACCTAAGTTGGCTCTAATATGCTAACTTAGAGCTTATATGCTTAGTTTCCTATAGGTTAGCTCCAAAATAACTTATGTTAGCACAAAATGATCAAGTTTACATAATAAGCTTATAGTCTTTTTCTTATTCTTCTCCTTTTCCAAAATGACATAGGTTAGCTTCATTTTACCTAAGTTGGCTCTAATATACAAACTTAGAGCTTATATGCTTAGTTTCCTATAGGTTAGCTCCAAAATAACTTATGTTAGCACAAAATGATCAAGTTTACATAATAAGCTTATAGTCTTTTTTCTTATTCTTCTTCTTTTCCAAAATGACATAGATTAGCTTCATTTTACCTAAGTTGGCTCTAATATACTAACTTAGAGCTTATATGCTTAGTTTTCCTATAGGTTAGCTCCAAAATAACTTATATTAGCACAAAATGATCAAGTTTACATAATAAGCTTATAGTCTTCTTCTTATTCTTCTTCTTTTCCAAAATTCTTCTTATTCTTCTTCTAGTGTTCTTCTTCTTCTAGTCTTCTTCTTTTTCTTC
>NC_057801.1:45070257-45083712 GCF_018294505.1 Triticum aestivum | reverse complement strand
TTCATTTTACCTAAGTTGGCTCTAATATACAAACTTAGAGCTTATATGCTTAGTTTCCTATAGGTTAGCTCCAAAATAACTTATGTTAGCACAAAATGATCAAGTTTACATAATAAGCTTATAGTCTTTTTTCTTATTCTTCTTCTTTTCCAAAATGACATAGATTAGCTTCATTTTACCTAAGTTGGCTCTAATATACTAACTTAGAGCTTATATGCTTAGTTTTCCTATAGGTTAGCTCCAAAATAACTTATATTAGCACAAAATGATCAAGTTTACATAATAAGCTTATAGTCTTCTTCTTATTCTTCTTCTTTTCCAAAATTCTTCTTATTCTTCTTCTAGTGTTCTTCTTCTTCTAGTCTTCTTCTTTTTCTTCTTCTAACTTCTTGTTTATCATTTTGCAGATTAGATTTAATTGACGGAAGCTTGCGTGGATGGAGTGCTTATTTTCCATTTGTGTTTTTATTTTGTATCAATGTGAAACTTTTGTGAATTGATGGATAACGGTGTTGGATGAACAATGTGAAACTTTTGTAATATGTAACGATGGAACTATGTGTTGGCTATGTATGTATATATGATGGAACTTGTGTGTTGGCTATGTATGTATATATGATGGAACTTGTGTGTTGACTATGATTGTTATATGGATGCTTGTTGTATATATATATATATGTGTGTTGGATATCTCATAGGTGAAATAGTGACCTGAGATTAAGAAAAAAAATTAAAAATATTGTTACTAATGGCGCACTACAATGTGATGCGCCATTAGTATAGAAGACACTAGTGGCGCACTGTGGGCAAAACTAATGGCGCACTGCCTGGTGCGCCATTAGTATACCAAATACTAATGGCGCACCAGTGGTACGCCATTAGTAAAAAATAGTAGTGGTGTGCTACTAATGGCGCATTGGTAATGCGCCATTAGTAGGCAAAACCAGTGCGCTATTAGTAGGCTTTTTTCTAGTAGTGTGGCCAATGGGCTTGAGTTTTGGCTGAGGATGATCATCTACTAGGAAGACTGGCTTGGCAAATTTTCAGCTCAAAAGGAGGAGCCTAGGTGGTACTTGCTTTGCAAAGTACCACACTGGACAGAAATATGAATGTTGAAGCTGGGCTCAAAATAATGAATGGATTGAGCTAAAATTTGATGGAGGATGGTTATACTTCCTTCACAATGCTCTCCACTGAACAGAAAATTGGGAAACATATTTAGGGAAAATGGTTATATTAAATGAGCTAAAATTTTGTGAAGGGAGGTTCTATGGGTAGGGTCATGTCCTGGTAAATTTTCAGCAATTATAAAACAATATAAAATATAGTTGCTTCACAAACTGAAAATATTACTAGAAGAAAAGATTGGATGGTGAGCTCCCATGGATTGTTAGATGGAGCTAAAATTTTGTGGAGAGCTATGATATGGGCATGTAGAATATGGGCATAAAGAAAAAAAATATTTTTTAAGAAACTACCAAATATTTGTTGCAAAATAGCACCACTCCATTTTTTCAAAAATATTTTCAAATGATTGCTTTAACATTTTCTAAATACATGATTTACTTTATTCATAGACATTGTATATTTTTTGTATACATTTTTTGCGTACATGAGAAGCATTTTCAAATGCTTGCTTTAACATTTTTAAATACATGATTGACTTTTTCACAGACATTGTATATTTTTTGTATACATTTTTTCAAATGCTTGCTTTTCGAGTGCTTACTGATACAATTAGCATTTTCAAGTGCTTCATTAACACTTTTTGAACACATAGTCAACTTTTTTATATACAAATTTTAAACATTTTTTAAATGCTTGATTTTTCAAAATACAAATTAATATTTTTGATACATGGTTAACAATTTTTTATTTACACATATTAACATTTTCAGATGCTTTATTCACATTTTGAGATACTTGTTTAACTTTTTTTTTAAATGCTTGATTAACATTTTAAACACATTATCAACTTTTTTCAAACACATTGTATATTTTTTATATATGATAAACATTTTCTTTATACACATGTAACATTTTCAAATGCTTGGTTACATTTTTTTCAAATGTTTTATGTGAAGTTTTTTGTAATATATATTTTTTAGAATATATTTGGAAGTACAAACAAAAGTAAAAAAATAATGAACCAACGAAAATCAGACAAAAACCGAGCCGCGGCCCTGGAGTTGGCCCACTCGGCGCACGTAAAATGTTTAAAGAAAAAAGGTACCCTCGTCCCACCGAGGCCCAAGCCCACTCGGCACCGCCCTTAAATACTTGTCGGCCGCAGTTGTATCAGTAGGTTGTTTGGGCGTGGTGGTTTGGCTCCGTATGTGAGAGTGAAAGGGTCGCGAGTTCGATTCTCACGATGCCCCCCCTTTTTGCTGATTTATTCGCCCATTTGAGGGCGTGGCCCGCTTGTTAGCACAGCGCACAAGACAGGTTTGTGGTACGGGTCCCACATGTCATTGGTACCATGTTAGTTGGTCCCGCATGTAAATGGTAGACCCCACAAGTCAGTTTAGTTAATACTTGAGCGGTCAAACCAACCATGCAATTGACACCTAAGTTAAAATGACACGACACGTAGGCAAAATTGATGATGTGGACGTCTAGTCATATAATTTTATTCATGTTACAACATTATGACCTTCTAGATTTGTCGTAATCAGCTAGAAATAAGGATGTCGATCACTGTTGTTTGCTTTATAACCTTTTCGTGTAAAATAATTGTTACTTTTTTGACTAAAATGGTCGTTATTGTTTAGTTTTTGGACCCGCCTAAACAGGCTACGACCAATTGGTTCGAAATGGTCATAGATTTATAACCATATCTTCCACGGTCACTAGAGAAGGTCATAATTTAGCATATTTCTTGTAGTGCACTGTCTAGAGGCTTGTTTTAATCCATAAATGGATTTCTTCTGGCGGAATCCCATATTTTCTTTGCCTTCCATGATAAAACCATTGGGTTGTTTCATGTAGACATTTTCTTTTAAGTCCCCATTGAGAAATGTCGTCTTTACATCCATTTGATGTAACTCTAAATCAAAATGAAGAATTAATGCCATTATGATTCTGAAGGAATCCTTACATGAGAATGGAGAAAATGTCTCATTGTAAACTATCCCTTCTCTTTGTATAAATCCTTTTGCCACAAGTCTTGCTTTATATTTTTCTATATTCCCTTTAGAGTCATACTTAGTTTTGTAGACCCATTTACAACCTACTGTTTTGGCTCCTTTAGGAATTTCCTCTAAGTCCCAAACATCTTTGGAACTCATCGATTTCATCTTGTCTTTCATTGCCTTCATCCACTTCGATGAATGAGGGCTTCTCATGGCTTCTTCATATGAGGTGGGATCTTTTTCTGTACGAACTATTTCCATGTTATAAACTTTATAATCAGTAGAAATAGCTGACTTTTTGTGTCTTGTAGACCTTCGAAGGGCCTCAGTTTCTGGCACGTTCTGTGCCTCAACTTCTGGCACTTCTTCTAAAATTTGCTGCTACACCTCCCTTTCATTCTCAACAACGGGTTCAGTCGGCTCCTGACGGACAGGTTCCGGATCTACCCCCATAGTTGTCATGGGTGGAGTTGCAACTGGTAGTGAGAAAAATGGCTCCTGAATCATGGGATTAGGTGCATGCACCCTCTTCTCCTCAAGATCAATTTTCCGAGCTACCAAGCTCCCGCTCATCATTTCGTCCTCCAAAAATACTGCACGTGTTGTTTCTACAAACTTTGCATATCTGTCTGGGCAGTAGAAACGAAAACCCTTTGATTTGTCTGGATAGACAATGAAGTGGCAACTCACTATTTTGGGATCTAACTTTGCAATGTTTGGATTAAACATTTTGGCCACAGAAGGGCACCCCCACACCCTGAAGTATTGTAGGGAGGGCACTCTTCCTATCCATAGCTCGTACGTGGTTTGGGCACCGACTTGCTTGGTACTCTGTTGAGAATGTGAATGGCGGTTTTAAGCACCTTCATCCATAATCCCAATGGCAAGGTGGAGTAACTCATCATGATGCGCACCATGTTCATAAGTGTACGGTTGCGCCTTTCAACTACTCCATTTTGTTGAGGCTCATCGGGCATTGAATATTGGGATACTATGACAGTCTCCTACAAGAACTTTGCAAAAGGTCCAAGGACTTGTCCATATGGACTGTGCCGACCATAGTACTCTGCCACACGGTCGGATCTTACTATCTTTATTCTTTTATCATGCCGATTTTCAACTTCAGCTTTGAATATTTTAAATTTATCCAACGCTTCAGATCTTTCTTTGATTGGATAAATATATCCATAGCGAGAGTAGTCATCTGTGAATGTTATGAACGAGTCATATCCATCCACACTTTTCACCGGAAATGGTCCACAAATATTAGTGTGAATGATTTCTAGTGTGTCTGTGCTATGGATTGCACCCTTTTTGATTTGTTTAATATACTTTCCTTTGATACAATCTATGCATTGTTCTAAGTCTGAGAATTCTAACAGAGGAAGAATTTCACTTTTGACTAATCTTTCTATTCTCCCCTTGGAAATATGGCCCAAGCGACAGTGCCATAATTTCGATGAGTCGAATGTTCTCTTTCTTTTCTTTTGTTATTTATTCGACGCGGAAACAGGTTCTTTCACATTGCATACAGAATAAACTTTTTCACGAAGTGATGACAAATAAAGCTCATCGTGTAGTAAAGCATCACCCACATAAGCATTATTTAACCATATGGCACACTTGCCATGTCCAAAATAACATTCATAATTATCTTTGTCCAAACAAGAAACACTAATTAAGTTTTTATGACATGATCGAACAAATAAAACATCTCTAACTAGAAGATTGAATCCATCAGCTAACTCCAAGGAGATGTCACCGACAGCTTCAACTTCTGTTTCAACTCCATTTGCCACTTCAATGCGTCTTTCGCTTCTTTGCGTAGTCTGCATCGAATGGAATCCCTCTTTTTGCCATGATTGACTTCAGCCAATCAGGGCAGTCTTTCTTGTAATGTCCTTTCTGCTTACAGTGGAGACAAGTGTCTTTGTGCATTAGGAAAGGTTGTTGCTGACGCTGATGCTGATAGGGAGCTTTTCCTTGTGGCTTTGAAGGAGAACCTTTGATGTTTTGATTGTAATTCTTTTTCTTTTTCTCCTTCACATAGTTGAGTGAACCATCATGTGAGGCTTTGAGTCTGTCCACTTCTTGGACACACATTGCTATTGTCTTTTCAATGTCCCATGATCAAGGTGACATATTGTAGTTTAAAACAAAGGTTGCAAACTCCTTTGGCAGTGAAGCCATGACTAGGCGGACCAAGAGCTTCGGTTTGATCTCTAGATCCTCATCCATGGGTTTAAGCTTTACCGCCATGTTTCTCATCCTAAGGATGTGATCTCTTATTCCATGACTACCTCCAGTGTAGTTCACTGTCACCAGTTGCTTTAGCACCTGGGTGGCATATATCTTTGAAGAGCCAGTGAACTGGCTCTTTATCTTTGTAAGCAACTCCCCTGCAGAAGTGCACTCTGCAATTGAGCCCATGATGGTGGTCTCAATTGTATTCTTTATAAATGCCATGCATTTTCTATTTGCATTGACCCACTTTTGGTTTTCAGTGGAATATCTCATCTCCACTGGAGCATGATCTTTTTTCTTCTTCTCCCACGTATCATCATCATCATCAGTGGCCTCTCTGACGGGCTCTGTAGGTCTGACCAGTTGTGGTTCATCCACAGCCCAGTCTAGGTCAGCACACAAATGCCAGGTCTACTTTCTTCCTCCACTCAGTGTAGTTGTCACCTCTGAGTGTCGGAACATATTTTAGGCACCTCATCAAGTGGAAGCCTCCTGACATCACAATTTAAGTGAGATCAGTATAACAATCATATGCATTAATCTAACGTTGGTCAAATTAAACATACAATTGTCTATGCAACTAAATCTATATTACCGTTGGGAAAAATATTAGAAATAAATGCACCTTTAATTTCAATAAAACATGATCATGTTATTAACAACGTTGGTCATAAAAAAATAAGGTAATCATATCATTTCAATAATTACTTTAGCATGCTCTTAAAAACTTAATGCTTTCTAAACTTTTATTTGTAAAAGAGCACTATTAATTATTTATGCAGCGGAAAAACATGAATAAAAATCATGAACTTTTATTCTTTACAGAAACTTTTTTTGACAAAATAAAAATTCATGAACTTTATTATTTTTTTGGTAAAATTCATGAACATATTTTTTTCTGAAAAAATTTCTATTTTCATTTTCAGAAACTATCTGTTTACTTTTCTATTTTCTAGACAAAATTTTCGTTGGAAAAATTTGCATAGAAAAACTATTTGAAATCTGCCCAAAGTCTAGACAAATGACAAAAACAAGATAAAAAATGCAGTTGGGCCGGCACGCGGCTGCGGCCTAGGCCCAGCGCGTGGCTGCGGCTTCTGCCCAGCGCCCCGCGCTCGCGCCCGCGGTGGCTAGCCACGGCCCAGCAGCGGCTGCCCCCGCCTCCGTTTTCGGCCCAACAGGGTTTAGATCTGGGTCGTTCATCGCAATCCGACCGCCACACGGTCGTTTCGCTGGGTCAAAAACCAACCTCGATCAAACCCTAGCTCCATTCCGCCCCCGCGCCCCTCTTTCGCTCTTTGCCTCTATACCGCTCGAGTACGACACTGTGTCGATCCACGCCGGCCGCCGGAGACGGGCTCCTCGAGGCCGCGAGCTCCTTCCCCTCCTTTTGTGTGTGTGTGTGTGTGTGTGTGAGAGAGAGAGAGAGAGAGAGACGCCGCGGAGCCCTCCTTGGCTCCCTTTCTAGCAAGGGGAAAGCCCGGCCATCACAAGTCTCACCTAGGCCTCCTCTGCTCCCCCCTTTCGTAGCAGCGGGATGGGGTTTCGGCGGCTGCCTGCGATGACGTCGCGCCATCGCGCCATGCAGGCCGCCCTCTCTTTTTTCCCTTTCCCCTTTCGTCTGTCCACCTTCCCGCGGAGAGTGAGAGAGAGCAAGCGGAGCCCACCTCTGCTCCCCCTTGCCGACGACGGTGAAGTATGCGTCGTTGCCTTCCCCTTCTCCGGCCGAGGGTTAGCCTCACGGTGAGCGCGTTGCCGTCGAACGGGTTGGCCGCGGTGCTCTTTGCCCCTTTCGAGGTAGTTCTTCTTCCCTACCGCCTTGGCTTGCCGATGCACGACGGGATCGAGAGGAAGAGGCGCGACCGGAGTGGAGGCGCACTTTGCCAGTGGCCCAAGGACTTCTCCGGTGAACTTTTTGGGTTCTTTTGTTTGCTTTTCTCTGTGCCCTGCTAGGGTTCCTTGGGAGGTGGGATCTTTCTGTTCTTTCTTCTCTTACCGAAAATATCACTAAAACCTAGTGGCATCTGATACCATTGATAGACCCACTAGATCGTATCGGTCAGTGATTTCCGGTAGTGGGGTGTAGAGTATTACCTTCTCATGCACTTGAGGTGCTCCCGCCGGTGCCGGCCATGGTGAAGCAATGGCCGGTGATGGCAGAGAGATGGCAGCGATGGTGTGCTTTCAGTGAGCACTGCGTTAACCCTAGATCGGTAGGGAGTGTCGGTGGGGTTTGTGGCAGCGATTAATCTCATAAGTCGTGCCCCGGCCCCCACCTCTGTTTATATAGCACTAGTTAGGGGCCCACCAACCATGATTTGGTTGGGCGCCCCCGATCAGGGCGCGATGCAAGGGCCCGTTCGACCCGTTGGGCTCGAACGGGAGAGAGATCAACCTAACAATACGATCCTCTGCTTGCTCACTACTCCCTCCGTTTGAAAAAGCTTGTCCCTCAAATGGATACATCCATTTCAAAGACAAGCTTGGGACAAGCTTTTTCGGACGGATGGAGTAAAAGAGCAAAGTGGACAATGGCTTGGGTGAGATGATATGTAGGTACAAATAAGTTACGTTGTACTACATCGCATAAACAGTTAGAGAAAATTTCTAGAGGGTTGTCTCTAATTACATATCGAATCAAACCGTTGCCTCTACAGATATTTTGCTTACTGAAAAATGAGTATAGCAGTAGGCTGCAAATGTATCTGAATGCACGAGATATGAGTATGTAATGTCCAAGATGGATAGTAATTAAGTGATTCTACCCTGTCACAACTCACAACCAGGCAACACGGAAGTGTTTGGGCGGTTGGGTCACACGCTCAATCAAGATGCCTCGTAATGACTTGTAGTAACCACAATTTCATGGGGTCCTTTTAGGTTTGTACCTGCAGTAGACACTGTGTTAAAAAATACTTGTCAAACAAATGAATAAAAATAGATATATCTACAACTAAAATACATATAGGTACATTTATTTTTGTGACAAATATTTTCGAACGGAAGGAGTACTATTTAATTGGGTGATTTGTTTTGGTGCAAGGCCCCAACTACTGCCAGTGCAAAACTCAGCCAAGATATTCCGAATGATGCTCTGGCCATGAATATAACTAAGGTCATCTCCATCACCGACCTCAAAATCGCTCTCATCCGTCCGGGCTAAACTGTCGGGGCCCATTTTGTCGACCAACGCGGTACCCCATCAGTTCATAGACAGGTTCGGATATCCGTATTCCCGCAAATCGCAGGCAAACCAGGGAGACTTTCCTGGCGTTCGGACACAGCTGTGGAACTTCCTCTGTCAAATAAGTGCCCTCGTTTTCCTCACGAAAGTGATTCTAGATGTGTTGTGGAAACTGGCGAGGACAGGTGTAGAATGCACGAGTGAGGAGGAAAAAGGTGTGCCTCTTAAAGACATCGGCGTGGTAGGGATTCACATGTGGCTCATATAATTGATTTCCATGCCATATCCTTTTATTTTAATCCGAAGTATGAACAGAACATGTGATTAAAAATTGCTACGATGGTCAGTTTAATTCAACCTTTTTGTATTTTTATATTCTGGGTGGAACCTCTTGTTATGAGTTTGCGTCAAATTGCAGATGTCTTGAATACTCTGAGATGTATACGGATGAACTTATGTACGCATTCTGTAAAATTGAAGTATTAAGAAACATTTGCATAGTATGTTGATAATAAATACATGTATAACAAGACTCACACTTCACCATACTCCCATTTCTCTTGTGGTACCAATACCTCTCTAGCTGGAGAGCAGATAACCAGAGTGGACTTCTATACATCTTACCAAATAATTTATGTCGTACACAAAATGCCTCATGCTAGAAATAAACCTTGTGGGTTTAATTAGTTCAGTGTAGGTGTGGTTTTTTTTTCAGTTACGCCAGTTAGCAGTTAGAGTAGTTTATTAGCCCGTTTAGTCCGTGGGTTTAACAACCTGCAGTGAGTATTACTCCTCCCTGATCTATTCATTGGATGACATGAATTTTGTGCATCACGGTGGCGCAAAGTCAGGCCAGGAGCCGGTATAGGCAAATGTGAGTTAGGCCATACAAGGCGATGCTATGTACAATTCACTACAAGAAACTTGTTAATACATGACAGTCCTAGTCTGTCACAGATCAGCCAAAAATTGTCATGCGTGCCCACCCATGACGGATCAGAAATTCGTCATGTATATCGCGTCATAATTTGATATCGTACCTTCCATGACGGTCCTTGGTCGTCATGGATCTGCCCCAGGCCCGCCAAGCCCAAAGTAGGCTGTGACGGAACAGACCGTCACCGATTTACATGACGTGGCTGCGGAATGGCGTCTACATGGATCTGACGTGGAGGATAACATGGCCCATGTAGTAACGAGCCCAGTTAGGGATTTGGCCCAATTTCATGGACAGTCCAGCCGAATAATGTTTATCTTTCACCTTCCATTAGCGTACCTATTTTTTAGTCCTACTTAATAGCCCTTTTTTTGTCCTACCTTTTTTTACGATGCAACAAAATTTACAATAGGGCAACCAAATTATATTCATTCAAAAATAGCAATAGTTCACATGACAATACATAGTTCCAACATAACTTCAAAACACCACAAGCATATCTAGAAAGCGCTTTAAACATTTTTGTTAAAGAAAAGAGTAACATGACTTCAAAGAAAATGCACTGCTAGCAGATTTTTAGTCTCCAACACTTCACCACCGCTCCAGGGCAGCTTCCGGACACAAATAATTCCCGCTGAAAAACTACAATCTCGAGGAACACGAAATAACTGCCAAACCTGCATAAAATCAAAATACTCAAAGGCAAGACCATTTTAAGTAAAATGATGATCCACACTTCAATATGAGATGTGATAAAGAATTGAGACAAGGCAGATGTTGAATAATACCAAGAATTAGAGAATATGCTAGTAATAACACTAGAAATTTGAGACTGAACAAATGCACTATGTAGCCAATCTAACACTCCTAAATCTGAAGCAAAAACAATATACCATTTACTATTAGTAATCTTAAATAAAAGCGCGCAATCTTCACTTCCACCGCTCCTTCAGATTGTAATTCTGTGTACACGCATTTCCAGAAATACAGTTGTACAAAATCCATCACCTCTGCTTTAATAAGCGAAGAAACTCAACATCAATTAAACTGTTAGCTTGCAAACCAAAAGAAGGAAGGGAAAACAACAGGATTATTTATACAACCACATTAAGAAGTCAGGTAATTATTGAATTAGACATCAAGGCAGCAATGAAAGTCAAATGACAAAGTAATAAAACACACAACAAAAAATGTGTCAAATGAAATTCAAATGATAAAATAACAAAACACACATCACAGAACTAAGTACTATAGCAGTAGTAGTTGAGGCCATACAAACCTGTCAACTAAACTTTGTAGAATCATTTCATACCATAAGTGCAAACCTAACCACTAGTAATGTTGTCTACACTCAAGACATTCCATTTCTTATGCTCATTCAGTCAATGCCCAATTTTATCTTACAGTGAATGCACCAACACTCATTGAAGGATAAAAGCTATGGAGAAGACCATATACCTGGTATAGTTAAGAGTTTGCTTTAGTCAGGTTTATAAGATTACCAAATGTTGGGCACCATCTGTAATTAAGAGTACAAATCTTCAAGCTCTACACATATCTAACTCTGCACCAGTTTCTAATATAAATAAATAAAACAGAGTAAAGGGCAGGAAAAATATATTTTTACAACTTGTTTAGATGGAGGTATTTAGTACATAACATCCCGAACATGGTGGCATGTACTGAGAACAAGAAATTCATCATCAAATTGTGATATATATTAAATTGAGCAAAGATCATGGGGCATAAATTTCATCAACTTATTGTGTTGAAATCGATATGATGGCAATTTTCACCACATAACACAGAGAAAGTTTGCACATAATATATAACAAAGAAGTAGTGTAATAGCAGGCCTAGTTAACAATCAATCTACTCTTGGTAGATGGATTCAGTGAGATTAATGAATTACTTTCTCTCCATAAAGAAGAAAAATCGAAGGAACCAACAGGAGCATCTCATGAGCATTTAATTATTAAACTAGTAGTTGCTTAACTAATTAGCCGATCTCACAAATTCTACACTACTAGTGCTCACACAGTAAGAAAAGAAAATAGCCAGCATTAAGAAGTGTTGTGCTCATGAAGTATCTCAACCAAAAAAAGTTCGAGAGCTGGATTCCAAATTATCTTCTTCAGTGACACAGGGACATAAGCATGGACTGAATTTTATGTTAGAAGAACAAGCATGAATTACGTGTATTTTCAGTCAAGTTTACTTCCAGCAATCATAATTCACAAATGTAAATTGAAAGAGTGCCATAGCAGAACATAAGGGCAAATAGATGTTTGAGTAAAGTGTATGCATAACATAAAGAGCATGTGCAGGAAAGGGCAGTGTAGATACAATCACCAAGTAAAAAATGTTTTTGGTCCATGTGAGATGTGCAAATTATGTAGGCAAGGGCAGTGCAGACATCACTAAGTAAAAAATGTTTTTAGTTGTACAAAGACCATTAGATGCCCTGACTCGTATGGGATCCATCACCATTATGTGCATGCAGAAGATTGGACACTATGCAGTAAAATGAACCTGACACTGGAAAACCTGAATATTCAGTGCACTATCCAAACTTCATAGATATTCAAGAATGGCGTGCTTGGCGAGCTCACCGGGGATGATGAGGCGGACGGAGGACGTGGAAGGTGGCAGGCATGGCACTTTTTTCTCAACAAAATACATTCAATAAAATTGCAGATAAGAAATAGCATGTACCTACAGAATCTGCAGATATCAGTTTTTCTTCATTTGGATAATGGTATGAATTTCTCAATTGTAAAAGCTGGCAGATAAATGTTGTATGCAATTACTATTCAAAAAATCAGACAACATACATCGGACTTCTGAATTAGCAGTGTACAACTACAATCCTGAACAGCAACAAGAACAGAAATTAAACCTAATACTTTTTGTTTCCAGTACAAAAGATGAATGTGCGGCACAATGTAATTAGGAAGGAAGCAGAACAACCTACATCTACAAAGCACAAATAATCAGTAATGAACAAGCAGCCCAGGAAGTGGTGCTCGTGCCTTCTGCTATTCGTTTTAAAGACGGACATGGCAGATGCCCAAATTTCTTGCTTGTACCGATTCAGCCTGGCCAACGAGGCCTGCAGCTGTCCTCTACCAAGGACGGCTACATCCATCCATGGAGATGAACAGAGGGGAGCGGGAGGGTAAGGGACGATGCGGATGTACGTACTTGGTCTTTCCGGCCGGAGAAAGTGAAAAGCGGCGAGTGGAGGCTACTCACCACGGATGGAGAAGACGGCCGCAACGACGAGGGGACCGATGGTGGCATGGCTGACGGATAACTGGACCCAGCCACAAGGGCTGTACTTTGGATCTGTGGCGGTGTCGCCACATCATGTAACTCACCTCGGCACGCCGCCACCATGGATCTCGCATCTTCGCGGACGCCGCCGTGACAACAGATCTCGCATCTTCGCGGACGCCGCCGTCGTTGCCGTCTGTCAGACACTACCACGGATCTCAGGAGCCCCACCCACGCGCGCCTCCGCGTCGTAGGAGGTGAGCTTCGGAGCTTGCCGTGCTTGTTCACCGGACACGGAGGAGGAAGAGGACAGATGATAGATGGAGGCGGGCACGGAGTGGTGGATCGGGAGAGGTAAGAGCATTACTAGTAGTACCCCTAACTCCCAAACTCTCAAAAATAACCGTTTTCTACGAGTTGTAACAAAAAAAACGCAAAGACTAGAACCCCTAAACCCTCAAAACCTCAAAAAAAAGTAAGGGTCCAACCCTCAAACCCAATTTCAAACCGTAGAAGTGAGGGTTGGAGTGGGGCGCTCGACCCCAGCCCGCACTCCCTTCCCCCGTCGCGCGGGAGGGAAGTTTCCCCTCCCCAACCTCCCGCTTCCTCTCTCCCAAGCCGCCGGCCGTCGCCCGCCCCAAATCTGGCTGGCCCCCCGCCTCCCCTCGACGCCGCCGCCGTCC
>NC_057801.1:45055288-45070015 GCF_018294505.1 Triticum aestivum | reverse complement strand
CCAGCCGTCGGGCCCCGGCCCCCGCCCCCCAGTCGCCTCCCGCTTCAGGCCTCCTCGAGCCGCCGCGCCAGAGGCCAGGCAGGCCAGAGGCAGCCGCGCCGCCGCCCTGAGCTCCCCGCAGGTATGCTTTCCTTTCTTTCTTTTTGTTTTTTTTCCTTTTTGATTCATTGTTGGCACTCACAATTTATTGTTTGTTGTATTGTGTAGATGGAGGTGAACAACAACGTTTTATTCGGTGTTTTAATAATAACTAGAATGATTATTGTTGTAATAATTTGCTCAAACATTGTTATAATAATTTGAATGATTATTGTTTTATTCGGTGTTGTAATAATAACTAGAATGATTATTGTTTTATGTCAATTGTGATGGAATTTGTGATATGCCATATAATGAAATGTGATGAAATGTGTGCTATATGAAATGACAGTTTTAAAGGTTGGGGTTGAGGCAAAGACTAGAACCCTCAAATTCAACCCTTAAAGCAGTTTACGGGTTGGGTTTGAGGGTTCTAGTCTTTGCCCCTGTTTTTCAACCCTTAAAAGTGTCAAAAATTGGCACTTCTCAACCCTTAAACTGCTATAAGGGTTTGAGGGTTTGAGGGTTCTACTAGTAATGCTCTAAGGGTGGTTCTGTGCTGTCTCCGGTGCTGGTGTGGAGCGGCAGAGAGGGATAGGAGTGGTGGCGGCTGAGGGAATGGGAGAGAATGGGAATTAGGGTTAGGTGGGAGTGGACCATGGAGTTAAATGGGCTGGCTCAAAAAAATTGCCACCCGCACGTCGACGACTTAAAATTTTGCACCTCCGCACGCTCTTGGACTTTGCCTTTTTTTTGGTTGGCTGATCAACTTCATCTTCCCACGCGCGCTCTCCTCTTTTTTATTTTCTCTACAACATTTGACTGACATGTGGGCCAAACAAGGGGGCACACATTGACACATCAACAGGAGCTGTCCGTGATTGTCCGGATGGTGGATAAAGAAAAAAAAAGCTAGGCCCTGCTAGGCCTATCTGGTCGATCTATGACAGTTCACGTGACAGTCCCTCGATGTTCGTCATAAAGGGGCTACCCTTTTGAGGCCCATTTGCATCTACTTAATCGGTGACGGTTTCCATGACGGATCAGAGAGCCGTCACCAGAAATCCGTCATGAATTACCAGGTTTCTTGTAGTGATTGAACCTCCTGTACCATACCATGTAACATGTCCCCCATATACGCGAATATCTAATTTTGTTTTGCATGGTAGATAATTTGATGCGTGAGATGTGCCTCAAATTTCAGATCATTTGGACATATGAATAGCGCTGAGCAAAAAAGTTAAATTTGGTCAGAACAGTAAACGTTTTTACAGACCCCAAATTTATCTTTTTTGCCGAGAGCTACTCAGATGTCCAGATGTTCTGAAATTTGGAGCGGACCTCACGCACCAATAATCTACCATGCAAAATGTTTTTGGAATTTTTTTATTATATGGTTTGAATTTTTTCTTCAGCGTTGGTGCAAATGAATCACTGCTCTCCACCACGTGACCCTTTTCTTTATTATTAATCCGAAAAACTACGGTGCCCAACGTCGGCAGACATGAAGCACCCCCTGCCAAAATGTCTCCTCCCATCCGAAGTTCACTGCTGGACGTTGGGCCTCCACCTTGTCATGCTCCCAGACATCAAACTGTCGAGCTTTCGCGAAGGCTGGTGATGGAGCACTAAATCTGGGCTGAGCCGTTAACGTGTAATAGCGCTTCTGGTTTGGGGAACCTTCCACAGATTCCTAGCCGGTTTTTATCGGTTTTGGGAACCTTCTAGAAGGTTCCTGAATCGGGTTTTCATTTTTTGTTACTTTTTCGTTTTTCTTTTTCTGCTTACGTTTCTTGTTTCTCTCTTTTCTTTATTAGTTTTTTTCTTTTTCCTGTTGTTTCTGTTTGGAAATTTAAAATATTTTTTCAAAGTTCTAAAAAATGTTCTTGTCTTAATTTTTGTTCAAAATTCTAAAAAAGTGTTCAAGTTTGAAAAAAATCTCCAGGAATATCAAAAACAATTCTCATTTTCAAAATTGGTTCAAAATTCTAAAAAAGTTCTTGCTTTTAAATTTTGTTCATAATTTCAAAAAATGTTCGGGTTTCAAAAAATTTCAAGTATTTCAAAAAATATTCCTATTTTCAAATTTGTTCATATTTTCAGAAAAATGTTCATGTTCAAAATATGTTAAGGAATTTCAAAAAATGTTTTCAATTTCAAATGTGTTTCACAATTTTAGATATATGTTCATGTTTAAGAAAATGTTCCCATGTTTCAAATTTTGTTCATATTTCCAAAAAAATATGCAATACAAATTTTGTTTGCATTAAAAAAAATTATGTTTTAACTTTTTTGTTCTGAATTTAAAAAGCGTTCATGTTTTCCATATTTATTGAGAACTTAAAATCTGTTAGTGGTCTCAGAAAATGTTTGGAAATTTGAAAAAAGGTTCACATTTTTAGTAATTTGTTCATTCTTTCAGAATAAATTTTTGAAAAATTAGTTGTGCTTTAGAATACAGTTTGGGATTTGCAGGATTTGTTTGTGTTTAATTTTTAAATCGGGATTACCAAAAATCTTCACTTCTAAAAAAAAGGAATATAAACATGTTTTCAAAATCTCAAAGCTTTCTGTATGGTCTTATAATGTTTTGCACCTTGATGTTCTGCTGCTGCTGTCTAGTGTAGTGGCTAAGGTCTTGCTATGAGTTGACTGTGGTGCGCACCTGGTCGTGGGATCAAATCTCGTCACACTCTATTGTTGTTCAGCCTTTTTTTGTGTCGTGCGATAGGGAACAGATTGGGCCGGCCCGGTCGTGTGTCGCTCCTGTGATGATGCGTTATACATCAACATGGCAATGGGTACCCGCAACCAGCGAACCCGGCGGGTAAAAACCCTATTAGGGTAAGGGTTTCGGACAAATAAATACCCATGGGTTTATAAATGGGAAAAAATTGTACCCATCGGGTAAGCCGGGTATGCGTATGGGAATGCAATACCTATACCCGCGCACCCGCGTACCCGCATACCCATATACTAATTTATTCTAACAGTAGGCTCCATGTGTCATTCACTAAAAGAAAGTAGCCATTGTATCCTAGGCTAACGCAACCGCTAACCTCGACCCAAATCCCCCCCCCTACACATGTGCATAATCTTGTTTAAATGCGTTGATCTTGTTTTGTGAACTGACAGTTTTGTTGATCTTATTGTATAGTCTCCTTTCGTTGATTATTTCAAAGTAGTGGATGCAGAAGTACCTTCAATAAAAGAAAATCAGAGAAAATTGTGTCCGTCTTGTAATTGAAAAAACAGAATAGGTGTGAATGTTCCTCTAAAAGTTCACGTATGGGCTACTCACCCATGTATATAACTGGACATTGTTTAGTGGCATCTATTTCGTGCTTATTGTTATCCATTTCTCAAAGTCAGTATCATGCTTTTTATTCCATCGTGCAACAAATCATCATATATATGTGCC
Organism: Triticum aestivum; assembly: GCF_018294505.1. NCBI lineage: Eukaryota > Viridiplantae > Streptophyta > Magnoliopsida > Poales > Poaceae > Triticum > Triticum aestivum. The sequence goes on along the minus strand of NC_057801.1, from coordinate 45,066,516 downwards.
CAAATGATAAAATGTGCTATATATGTAAGTATACATGCTGAAATGTTGGGTATATATGTGAATGTTGAAAAATACATGATGAAGTGTGAATTGGGTAAGTCGATCGAGATGGGTATTATGACCCGCACCTGACCGGGTACGGGTATGTGAACATTTTGAAACCTGAGGTGCGGGTACAGGTACGGGTATGGGCGAGAAATAATGAGATGGGTAAGGGTTTGGGCGGCCATTATCCTCACCCGAACCCGGCGGGTGCCATGTTGACAAATTATATGAGGTCTCTGGAGTTGGAGCTGGGACTTGGTGAAGGTACTCAGGGCTAAATCTAGTCATGGGCAGCCCGGTTGAGTGGTCTGGCCCAAAAATTTCAGGTCGGGCTTGCCAACAGGGCTCGGTCTTGTTTTTTGTACTATTATATTTTCGGGCCAGATCTCTACTCCTAATAGACAACTTGGTGAATAGTTCGCGTGGTTTATTTTTGTTGGTTTATTTTCGTCATCCTCCCATCTCCGTTTTATTTTCGTCATCCTCCCACCTCCGTTAACTCACTATCCTTCTGTGAAATAAACAGGTGCCAAAAAAACCCAACGATCGCTCCCCCTCTCTCTCCCTCCTGCTGCGACCCCTCCTCTCGATCCACCCCCTCCCACTGCGACCTCTCTCTTTCCCTCTTTCTCCCACTCCACCGCCGCCGCCCCGCCTCCCGCTCCGCCGCCGAGAGGCTATCAAGCAGCCGGCATCGATATCCGAGAGGAGTCACCCTTCGCCGCCGCCGAGATCCCGTGCCTCTCTACAGATCCCTCTCGCTCTCCTCTTCGCCCATCCACCCGGATCAAAAGTCGAAACCCGCCGCCCCTATGTCTCTGCTGGTGCTCGACGGAAGACGAGGGCGGCTCCTCCCAGCGATTCCCCGTGGTCCTCGGCGGAGGTGACGGCTAGGTCAGTCCTCTTTCTCTGGCTCACCCAATTTTCCTGGGCCGGCGAGCTAGGGTTAGGGTTACCAGCGAGACGCCGCCGCTCCGTCATGTTGCAGGTGCTGCTATTACCCGCCGTCGGCCCCGTGTGCTTGTGGCCGACCCGTACTGATGATGTTGTTCTGTGGCTGGCCGCCCTGTGTGTTCGTGCTGCTGCTGCTTACTGTCCCCTGTGTTGTGCTCATGCAGCTGCAGCGAAAAGACAATGGGGTGATGCTCACCTTCGCCGAGGAGAAGATGCTCACCTTCTCGCCCCTCCCCCTACCGTGATGTACGTGGATGAATCCGACGGCAACGAGGATGACCTCGTAGGATCCAACCACGGTTGTGCGGAATTTCGCGGGGACGAATCTACCCGGCCTCTCGTCCTATCCGCCGCCGGTAGAGGCATCCATGTACGATGGTGTGAATTTTGGCTGGTTCCATGAGCACTTCGTTCCCTGGGGTGTAGTCTTCGTTGATTCGGGAAAATGGTGGTTGTCTGTTTAGCCATTTCAATCTGCTATTGATCATGCTCATTCTTGTTATATTCAGTTATATTGGAAACACCATCTGATTCAGTTATATTCTTGATCATGCTCATGCTCATCCTTATTCAAATAAGAATACTTCTGTTTGGAGAGCTCGGGCGTCAGCTGTGTGGAAGCACCAGCTGATTTGTAACTGGTCGGAAGGTGAGCTTCTCATACTCGCTGCCGTCGAAGCACGGCACCTCGCCGCCACTTATGTTGCGTGTTGTTGTGTTGTAGGTCCTTGGGGTTGGGTGCGGCAACTCGCGACTCGAAGACATTTCGTGCATGTGCTCCCCTGCGCTTGGTGACCAATACATCTACTCTGTCGTGAACATGTGCTTCGTGTCATACAGGTCGCCGCCAAGGGTGAGCTCATGCAGCGGTATAGGTATAAGGGAGTAAACTGGATCGGCTAATCTTGAGTTCCTCCACCAAGTTATATTACTTCGACAAGAAAAAGTGTAGAAAGACCATATAAAGTACTCTGGTGACTCTCTCAATTGAACTAGAATTTTTTTTAGATGCGTGAAACATGCACAACGATTTGCTCTATTGAGTCTATGTATGTTGAACTAGCACTCGAATTATAGCTCATGCCGGTATGCTAATTTTCTCTTTCTCATATCAGCTCTCCTTCTTTTTGTCCATTTTTCTTCACTACTACCTGAAGGAAACTGTACTGGATAGCAGCCTTTCATATATAGTTACATGTACCGAGTGATTTAGCTTCATTTTAATGATACTGTCAACAACTAACTACTGCTGCGACATATTTGATGCAACCTGTAAAATATTTTTTGTTTAATTTCAGCATATCATTTATATACTGAAGTCTCTTCTGGACATGTTGTCTAATTGCGTCATGTATGTTAGATATTTGTTCTATAATACTTGCCATTGACTATTTTTCTTTTATTTAGGTTATGTGCATTATTGATCAACCAATCTTGAGAGAGAGATGGGTTGGCGTGAATGGGAAGAAAACTACATTGAATGGACAAGAAGTATGCCCTCAACTTTTTCATGGTATGTCTTACTTATTGTTCTTGTGATTTTTCCATCAGTTTCACTTTACATTTCTTCTTTGCTTTTTCATGGCATCGGGATGCCCACTGCCGACGGCGCTGCGTTGCTACCAAAGGGGCACCCTGCCGCGGCCGGGGACTCGCTGCCGTCGAAGCACGACACCTTGCCGTCACGTATGTTGGGTGTTGTGGTGCTGCAGGTCCTTGGGGTTGGGTGCGGCAACTCGAGACTCGAAGACGATCTTCTGTGGTAGGGCGTCGCCGGCGGCGGCGGCACCTGTATAGACCGTCTCGGTGTGACAGAAGAGTTCGGAGTTCACTCCAAGAAAGAATAGCTTTGCATGTACATTTGCTGAAAGACTGATGTGCTGAACTTTCGATGATTTTGATTGGTCTCTAACATAACCTTTCCTCTTTTTGTTGATATGTCCAAAAGAGATCCTTATTTCACCTTTTGTTTATAGGTATTCAACTTGAGGAATTTCATACTTTTGGAGTGGATCTATCAAATATATGTGTGCTCGATGTTGGTGTTTTAATCCGGATCTCTCGCTGAAGGTGCTTGATGTTGGTGTTTGAATACTGCTACCGTACTTCAAGGTCTGTAGCAGCTCTTACAATGGATTCTTTTTAATGATAGTACAATTTATTTTTGTTTAGATTTGGCATTGTTGTTCTGTTCACTTAACCCAGTCTGTAGCAGCAGCTTTTCATGTCGTTTCCTTGCCAACAAATGTCATAATTTATCACGTACGTGTGCAAATGGTTTTGTTGGCTATAGTATGAGTATATGGTTCAGAGAAGTTCGGTCAGATGCAAAGCATGCTTAGCATCTCATAGTCGTAGGCTATTCCTTTTAAAATTGAAGCCATCCAGGTTTTCAATTATGGAGATGATTTGGAAACTCAGCATAGAAAATTATTTACTCTAATGCAGATTACACATATTAAGGCCTTTATTATTTTATATTAAGGTCTCCACTGCAAGCATTAGCTCATCTTTAGCTGCTCATAAGCAGTATCAGTGATATATATATAAGTACACTCTTGCTAAGAATAATCTTTGATATATATATAATTCATTGCCTGGATATAGTTTGCTTTGAATGTTTTTTTGCTCTTTAGTCTATGAAGAATTGCAAGGAGGAGGATAATAGAGCAGCAACCAGAGCTGACAATTGGCCTGTAAATGCAGCAAAGTTCTCCTAGAGGTGTGATGTTGGTGGTGATTTTCTTATCCGGGGATATGGATGTGGCGGGTCTATGGGCACCATGCTGACAATGAGAAGGAGGTGCAGGTAGCGGGGCGCTTGAGGTGAGGTGGCTGCAGGGTCGCTCGAGAAGAACAGGCTCATCAGCACCACCTGGATGCCTTCGTCATCAGCAATGTGGACAAGGTGCAAAAGGGATATCTCCCTTACCTCTTATTCAGTCTGGAAAATTATGCAATGTTTGGTTTGGCAGATTTAACAGTCGCTGGTTTGGAAATTTGTTACCTATAGAAGTATAGGAATAACATGACTAATATTTATTGAATTTATAGAGTTATTGTTTTTTTTTCTACAAAGTCAGTTGTTACATTAGGAAGAACATCGTCTAAAATCTTGACAACATAAAGGAGCATAGAGTTAATAGATTATGAAATCCTGTAGTGCATCAGATGCACCCTTCACTAATTTTTGAACACATTTATATTATCCAGGTTCCGACCTCATTCGCTGTGATGTTTGTCTTTTTTATGTGGGCGAGGAAAACATTTTTAGGAGTGATACTCCCAAACTTTGATTTCTTGGTTGTCGAATCATGATGCTGATTAGATTTTACTTAACCTTAATTAATCTATTTATATTGCGGCTTTGTCTTTTAGCTCATCTTTTAGTTTCTCTTCTCCACTTCACACAAGATTTTATTTTAGGCTACCAAGTACAGTTATACCACTTATACTCTTTCTATCTGATTATGCAAAGCTTGATCTATACTCATTGAACTTTGTTAGATAGTAGTCCCTCCTATTAGTGTGCCTAAATATAATTGTTTCTCTGTGTTTATAGTATCGTAGTCCAGTAGAATGAATGTTCTCGAGTAATTAGAGGTATTTGGATCAAGTGAATGTCTGAATACCACTAAAATCGAAATCATAATTAAAAAATACTGACCTTTTTCTTCAGGGCGTCTGTTCCTCCTCCCATGGTCAGCACCACCACCTACTCTGAATCTCCGATCAGAATAGTATGAACTATTAAATAGGGAACTTAATGCTTATCATTGTTGATGTACATATGTACAACTAACAATGTTTGTGCTGCAACCAGCTTACTTTATTCCTTGCTGAAATTTATCTTGATTTATTTCACATCAGATAGTTCTGAACCTAGATGATCTCAATTAGGGTCACTGTAATTTGTTAAATTATTTTTAGCCGCTCTTCTGAATGAGCGTATACTATGATCTGATTTGTATATCATATTACTGAGGCAGCGCTGAACCATGCTATGGTGAGAACATACGAGAGATAATTGGGGTGTGTGGCTAATTGCTTCATATGCTGCTAATGATATATGTAGACTGCTGATTGCTCCTGATATACAGTGTCGATTGCAGCTGATAGTAGGATTGTACTCAATTTGATAGGTAAAGTGGGATGGTGGGATTGTATAGTGTTCATAAGCCAGTCCGGGCATTGTCCTTCCTCGAATGAATCTGAGACTACTCCTCATATGTTAATCAGTTGCTCCTCCCTAGCTTTGGTTTGGTCTGAACTTCAAAGTTTTCATCCACTCAATGTTGATTCAGTCAAAGATCTCTTGGAAAAATTATTTCGACAAGATTCACTCTATAATGTTGTTATCATTGTCCTCTGGAATATATGGAAGCGCAAAAACTCCAAGGTCTCCCGAGATGTTTGTGAGGAATTGCACATTACTGCTAGCAAGATTGCTGATGATTGATACCATGGTCCAACAGGTATTCACATGAAATTAATAAATGGCACCTTATGGATTGGAGTACTCTACTGTATCACCTATCTAGGAGATTTTAATTTTTTCCTTCTATTATTTTTCTTAATCCCTGTGTACTCATTGGACTTTGTATAGTTCTCAGTTTTATGAAGTGGTTCAGGCTGGCGTAAGCCGCCATACTCCCAGTAAAAAAAGGCTACAAGCTTCGCTTCGGCCTTTCGGAACTGAATATTATGTAGTTTTATTGAGATTATTGATAGTGCTTCTGTACTATCAAAGAAGGTAATAGTCTCTTATGTGTTTCTTTTTGTCCATTTGAATGCACTCCATTTTTTAGTGTATTAATTAACATCAAATCTCCCATTCTTTCTAGAGTACTGATGTATTAGTATTTTCAGCTTAACACATTTAACTTCCTATAGATTTCATGGTTTATGCAGATTAACCGAGCTAAGAATTTTTGTGAAGCTAAAGCTGGTGTTAAGATGAACGCCGCTATGTATATATTTGAAACAGTTAGATACATGCTTGACAGACTATATAGGGGTGATCAAAACCATGCGAAGCATTATGGGACAAGTTTCTCTACCTTAAATAAGTGTTCGTTCTCTCGTGTTTACTATTCATTTAAGGGTCATTAACCCGTGTATTTATTTTCATTGACCAAGTTTTACATTTTTCTTCAGTAGTGTTCATTGTGCAGTTCTAGATTGTTAAGAGAGTAGAGTTTATTGATTTATTACATGGAGAGACCAGTAGTGTCGTAGTGGTCTTGACATAATTGCTAACATTTTCTACTAGGCAAAGTTTAATTGCACTAAATACAAATTAGAACATGCATAGACATTTATCTTCTTTCTACAGAATGGTTAGTGTAAACGTACTTTGAGTTGTACATGATTCTGTATCTCACCATTTTATCTCATATGTTGATGTGGTTGCAGATATGAACTTCAAATTATCCTGCAATGTATTGACTGCTCGGAGCTAACTTGACTATGCCAGTTTTCTTTTATGGCTCAAAGTAGTTAGTGTCCCCCCTTATTATGAGAGAGGTACTACTTCAAACATCTCTTCTTAATGTTTTATGTCATGGCATACAGTATGAGGGAGTGTTAGTTGGCTTGACTTTCGTGGCACTCATTGATAACCTTTCAGTTTAGGAGTTTTTGTGGCCTCTTAATCCATGAGAGTATGCTCATATTGAAGAAGTTAGTCATAATGAGGGGCACCATAAATGTTTGTTATCTGGCACAAATTCCTAATGAATATCACATGTGAACCTTTTACTGTTCTGTTATTCAAATTTCATTGTACTATTCATACAGTAAAATATGAGTGCCATGTCAGAATATGGTTCTCGATCTGAAAGATCATATTCGAAATTGCATGTTCTATGGCAGTGGAGTAATGTTCGTAAATTATATATTGCTTTCAAGTTTGGAGCTGGAATAATATATGTGCTGCATTTAGTTATAGTCTTATAGATATACATGAACATCCATTGTATATTTCTTGCAAGACATGGTAACTACTATTATTTTGATTGTTTCCGTAAACTATTTTGACCTTGATTAAGAAGTAGAAAGTTTTTAGCCTCGTAGGTATATCAAGTGGCACTTGGCTGATCGCTCGCGCTGCCTCCAGGGGGGCGGCTCGGGCGAACCCTAGCCGCCGCCGCCCCCGACCCCCATCCACTTGCTTCCCCCGCCGCCGCCGGAGGAAGCCGGCGAGCGAAGCTCGTCCGGCGGACGGCGGTGGCGGGCTCGCCTCCTTTTCTCCTCGAGGGGGCCTCTGGCTGGCGCGCAGCGGTGCCCCTGGGCGCCATGCGGGGCGGCGGAGTCCGGATGCTGGGGCGGCGGCCCCAGGGGTTCTTGGCGGGGCTGGGCAACCACGGCTGCGTGGGCAGCCTGGGTGGCCGGCCGTGGCTTCCGGTGGCGGCGGATCTGGGGTTCCTGTCCAGATCCGTTTTGCAGGGGTGATTTGGCGCCTCCTACTCCCCGGGGCGGCGGCCTCGGCCGATGGGCGCGGTGCAGCCGGCGGGCTGTGCCGGTGGGCTCTGGTGGGCAGCCTCCCACGGCCGCGCGGGCGGCGTGGGGGCTGCGGACGCTGGCGCAGTGGCGGCTCCTCGCAATCCGTCATGGCTCCATGTAGAAGATCCGCCCCTGCTTCGATCTGTCCCGATCCGTGCTGGTGCCGGTCCTTGGCGGCGGCTTCGGCGTCCCCTATGGCCGGCCTGGCGGACCTGGCGTGCGGGTGAGGTTCCGGGGGAAACCCCTGGCTGGCGCGGCAGCCTCCCCAAAGTCGACGCCTTTGGCGCTGATTCCCTTCCTGAAGGCTTTGGGGTGGATCCTCTCCCTTCCGCCTCCTCCTCGAGCTATGGCGAAAGCTTTTGTTCCCCTGGTCTGGGCGTCGACGGCACCCTGGTGTCGTGCTCCTTCTTGAAGGCGGCGGCTGGGAACAACTCTTGGTGGCGGGGCTGCTGGTGGCGTGGTGGCGGTGCGCTTCGGCCTTCTACTTGGTGCCGCGCCTTGCTTCGCGGGACCAGCGGACGGTTTCTTTGGTGGAGCGGTGCTTCATCCATACATTGATGGCGACGGATCTCGACGGCGTGGCGCAGTGCAGATTCGGAGTTCGATGTGGGAGGATGGACTCGCGCAGGAGGACGACGCTGTCTGGCGTCGTGGTGACGTCGATAGCAGAGAGATCTGGCACGGTAGATGCAACAGTACAGCTCTAAAGATGGACTCGTGGCAGGTGGCTGTGGCGGCTTCATACCCGGCAGGCGTCCTGGTTGAGAAGTGCGCCGGACTGGTAGGTGCCCCATACCAGGCAGGCGTCCTGGTTGGGACCTCAGGTCTTAGATGTTTAGGTTTGGCTGCGATGTCTGTTTGGTATTAGGCCCAGGCTATCAGCGCCCCTATATCATTTGAATAGGTGTAGCGACAGTTGTTGCTTAGACGGTGGCTTTAGTCTTGCTGTTGTATTACTTTGTAAGGTCTTGTGAGTATAATTAATAAAGTGGCCGTATGCATCGCCCAGATGCAGAGGCCGGGGGTCATCCTCCTTTTCTAAAAAAAAGTGGCACTTGGCTTCTCATGGCTCTCCTCGCATTTGCCAAAACAAAGTTAGTACACACTACCTAGAGCTTTGGAAATTAGAACTGAAAAATGGTCCTGCGGTTTATTAGCTTTATTAGCTGATATAAATCATGCACAATCCTCTACATTTAAAAATAAACCGGACACAAAGCAGTATACTTTTTTACGAGTACTACCTTGAGAGAGCCAAGGGGTTCTGCATTTTATAAAGAAGAAAAAAGTTGCCCGGTTCCATACATGCTTATCTGAGAAATATATCTTATCTATTTAGTGGAAACCATGCAAAAACCTACAGATACAAAAGGCACAAAGTCCCCCACTGGTCGTGACCGAACTACTGTTTTTGGAAATATCACATGAGCTAGATTACTAACATTGATGTAATGCTTGTATGGCAACCTATTCCTTTATCGGTTCAATTACAGAGTTTTGTTATTATGTGAATGGAGTAATGGAGAGCTAAGAAAAAACAAGGTAACAGTTAGTGTTACTCTTGCGAGGTAGTTTCAATCATATCATTGTTTGCTTTCCCTTTTCTCCTGCCTAGGTATGTACAATTATTCCAACCCAGGTTTCTTTCAAGAAGGATATGGGTATGTGTTTGAGGAATGTGTACATGATAAAACACACCTTCAAGTTTGGTGGTAGTTATGCTATCAAACTTACAATGGGGGTCTTAATTTGTATTTTTAATAGAGCACTGGGTTCATTGGTGAGACTTGTGAGGATGTGCCTAGGTTAAAGATGGCTGCTATGTCGGTACCAAGTGGCATGTGTTTAAATGGAGTATCCTTGTCAGGAGAGCTGATTTCTGAAATATGGTACTTTATGGGTGCAAGGATTCACCATGTTGCGGTCTTCGTCAGCGGAGTGGACTCCTAGGAATTAGTCAAGGCTGCTACGTTGTTTTAAGCTGATATTCTATCGTACTTGTATATTTTTTTGCTTATCTAGTTGTTTGCCATGCAGTTCTCATTGTTGGTGGGAACATTTGTTGTCTAAGATCGACCTCAAATATCTGGTGGCACTATAGCATGGCTTTTGATATTCTAATGTATATCTCTTACAAAATATTTCAAGAGCCCGTGGCAACGCACGGGCATTATACTAGTTTTGATAGTAGCCCAGCCTGGCACAACGATTCTAATTGTACAACAGTCTTATCTTTTTTTTTGCGGGGAAAAAAATTCCATTACTCAAGGAGGCATCTCAGCCATAACGAAGGTTACAAGAAAGTCCGGCCCTCCTGCGAACCAGACTGCAGTACGGGGGTACTACGCCCATACGCAGCCATCACATGACTAGCGTTGTTCTGCCAACGGCTACATTCCTCAAATACAACCTCTCTAGCTTCAAGGGCTGCTAGACTGCTAATCTCTTCAACAACAGTCTTATCCTCCTCGGCTCTTCCTGTGCTGCAAAACTCCACCAGCTTTCTTCGTCCTAAACACTAGCTGCTATACCCACACACCCAAACTGGCGAGGGCAATTCCTCGTCAAGGCGGGAAAAGCGTCAAATAGTTGACACGACACTTGTGGGCACTCGGTTCCCCGGACCTCCCCATGGCGTCCCTTAACTCTAATAGCGATTTTTTTTTCAGATTTTTTTCTAGTTTATCCGTTTTTTTCCTAGTTTATCCCCATGGGGAGGACCTCCCCATGGTTCATCTTGCCCGAGCGCACTTGAGCGGCAGTTGGGTTCATCTTGAGTTCCATCTTGGTTTCATACCCAACTGCCGCTCGGGCAAGCTTGCCAAGTGGCCCGTTCCGTCCTGCTTTGCGTAGGCGGAGTGTGCACTACATTTGATGACTAGAGACGTGAACTTGGAGGTTTCATTCACGAGACCGATAACCCGAGTAATGCTAGACTTACATAAAAAAGTTACGTACGTTTATGTAATAGCCGTTGTGGGAGATTAGGATTGGTTGTTAGAGGAGGCTGGGGCCCACCCTTGAAAATCGGGGGATGTTTAGATTAGTTTGGCATGTTTCATAGACTTACATAGGCTCTTCGTAGGTTTAGCATTTTCGCTGATAACCCCCACCCCCATGTGACCAACCGCGAGCACGGTGCACCTCCGGTCATCTGCCTTCTGCTGGCGGTGGCGGACACCATGGACGGAGGCCATGGAGACCATGGACGTAGGAGGGGCTATCTTTAGGTGCTACCCAAACTACTTGCTAGCATCGGTGCACACCATGGACAGTGACCAAGTCGAAGTGGCCCCCTCGTTCCCCTCGTTCCGCTTCTCCAAAGCTAGACGACGTGCTTATCTTCTGCTACATCACAACCTATCTGCTAGAACTTCGCCATGCCACTTGCCACGTGCCACTACCGGAACAGGGCACTGTGCTAATGGCCGAAAGTATCCCGACGGCCCCCGTCGGCCTACTCCGCGCTATGCCGACAACCGTGACCAGGCCGTCGGCGTACCCAGGTCGTCGGGCTAGCCGGACCTATGCCAACGGCCGCCGTCGGCACAGTGCCCTGTTCGGGTGCACATCGAGGAGGACATCGTACTATTATTCCTTGATGCTGGAGTTCCATCGACAGGACCCCAATGCTGCAACAAGTGCTCCGTTGGGCTCTCCTTTCTCCTCTGTTGCCCCGATGGCCACAACTTCCTCCCATAATAGGTATGTAGTCCATGATGGCA
>NC_057801.1:45047262-45055058 GCF_018294505.1 Triticum aestivum | reverse complement strand
GCCTATTATATGTAAGAAAATAGTATACTTTTCGTCCCTCAACTTTTGGTGAAGTTTAGATTTGATCCCTCAACTCCAAAACCGGATAGCTTGCACCGCAACTACCGAAACTGGACAAGGTTCGTCCCTGGTCTCGGTTTTGACCGGTTTTGGTGATCAGTCACCCCGCTTTTGACCGGTGCTCACAAAACTCACGGAACTTATTTATATGCGTGAACCTTTTGAAATTCACACACAAACTTTTTAAATCCATGTAGTTTTTTCGAGGTCGCGTGTTTTTTTTAAAGAAATATACTTTTTTCAAATGAGTGAACTATTTTGAAATTTCCATTCTTTTTTCAAATTTTTGTTTTTTTAAAATTTCATACTTTTTTCAAATCCGCATATTTTTACCAAGTTTGTGAAATTTTATCAAATCTAAATATGTGTTTCAAGTCCATGAATTGTGTTTGAAATTCGCATACTTGTTTCAAATCCGGATACTTTTAAAAGTTCATGTATTCTTTTCAAATCCATGTTCATTTTCCAGTCCAGGAATTTTGTTTGAAATTCACGTACTTGTCTTAAGTTGACATGAGTTTTTTAAATCCACATATTTTTGCATAAAAAATATTCAAATCTGCATAAAATTTTCAAATCCATGAACTCTTTCCAAAAAATGTACGCGAATATGAAAAAGTACGTCAATTTTAAAAAATTAAATGAATTTGAAAAAACTACATGAACTTTGAAAAAGTACGCTGATTTGCAAAAACTACGTGGATTTGAAAAAAGTACACAAATTTTTAAAAGTTCACGTATTTGAAAAAGTGCCAAAATTTGAAAACATTACGCGGACTTGAAAAAAGTATGCGAATTTGAGTCGCACAGTCAAAACCGGGGTCGGACAGCACCAAAATCAGTCAAAACCGTGACCTGGGATGAATCTTGTCATGTTTTACAAGTTAAGGATGCAAGTTGTCTGGTTTTAAAGTTAAGGGACCAAATTTAAAAGTATACTTTTCTCTATATGAATGGCCGTATGCATCGTTCTGATGCAAAGGCCGGGGAATCCCCCCTTTTCAAAAAAAAAAACTTTTCTCTATATGTAATGCTATTGTGTCTGTTAGATTCCTAGAGATGAATTTGTACTTGATGACATTTTTGTATTTCAGATATGATTTTTATGCACATCTGTACGTAAGCTATCACCTGTGATGCTCATTAAATCGATTTGATGTTGATTTCTAATGTACTAGAGGCCATCCTACCTCGACAATACGACTTGAATGCCAACGAGGAGCGGAACATGGCGGAGGAGGTGACGACTTCGTCTTCCCAGCCTCCATGGTGAGCACTGCTACCAGCAGGTAATCATGGCAGCACCCAAGAATATCTCTGCCACCGTCCATGGTGATTGTTGCCTCCATCCATGGTGTGCGCCGCCGGCAACATGACACTATTAGGGAAAACCTTATACACAGAGGTATAGTAGTAGCGCTGGTCAGAGAAGGGCGCTACTGATACTTAGTAGTAGCGCGTGTCAATAAAACACACTATAGATATGGTTATAGCAGTAGCGCGCCTGCAAGAAAAAGCGCTATTACTATAATTCTCACACTGTTGCCTGTAGGCTAGGAATAGTAGTAGCGATTCTACGGAAAGCACGCTGCTGTTAAATGCCTTGTAGTAGCGCGTTTCTGGTGTGGAGCGCTACTGCTAAGAAAAAGAAAATAAATAGAAAAATAAGTGGAGAAGTAAATGAAAATGAAAGAAATAGAAAAAGGAGAAATGAAAAAAAAAATGAAAAGAAAAACAAAAGAAAAATAAAAATAAAAGAGAAAGGCATAGCAGTAGCGCTTTTTGCCACAAAACGCTATAGCTACACTAGCAGCAGCGCGTTTCATAAGCCCGCGCTATAGCTACGTTCCTTAGATAAAAGGAAAAGAAAAAGAAAATAAATAACTACTTCCTAAGCAGTATCGCGTTTTGGTGGAAAGCGCTATAGCTATAACTACTTCCTATAGCAGTAGTGCGTTTTGGTGCAAAGCACTATAGCTAACTTAGCTATAGCGCGTTTTGCCAAAACGTGCTACTATTATTTTGACTTAACCCCATGCGGGTGTAAAAATTTTCTAAGCCCTTTTCCCCTATCCCCCAACTCCTCGATCGTCGCCGTCGACCGCACGACGCAGCCCTCGACCTCACTGCTACCGCCCGAGGCCACTGTCGACCTCACTGTCGCCGCCCTCAACCTCACCGCCGCCGCCCCGCCCAGAACCTCCGCCATCCGAGCCCGAGCCCGCCCTCGTCGCCGACCGTAAGGCTCTCCCTCTCCTCTCCCCTACCCTCCTCTCTCTCTACTATGGCAATTCAGATGGTGTTGTTGCGTTGATGTTCATATGAACCCTAGGTGTGTTCATATGAACCCTAGATTTGTTTACGGCAGTAGATATTTTTTAGCATTTAGGAAAAATGATTAACAATATTTTTAGGAAATTAGCTAGGGCAATTTTTTATGAAAATGCCTAAACAATATTTCCATTTAGCTTTAAATTAATAGAGGGTATATAAATAATAGTAGAATTTAGCATTAAATTAATAGAGGCTATAAACAAAAAACAGTTAGCTATAAAAAATTATTTGGACTATGGACCTGTATCTGGTCCAAATTTCATTCAAACGAAATTTGAATTATTTGGACTATGAACCTGAATATTTTCGAAGAAATTGAATGTAGGTACTAAGGTCTTGCTATGGAAATTTTGGTGAGGTCAGAAGGGTTAGGGAAAATGGAGTTCCTAGACTTTTAGCTTTAGACAAAAAACAAAAGTATTTAGCTATAAATAAAAAATAGTAGCTATGTCATTTAGCTAGAAACAAAAAAACAGAATTGTTTTTCTTTTCAAAAACTTGGTTAAAGTAATTGCTGCTATGTAAACAAAAAACAAGATTGATGTTATATGATATATGTCATTGATGTTCATTTGCATATTCCATCATTATTGATTATATCTTTTCATTGAAGTGGTCATGTTATATGCAAATTCCTCAATAGTGTTTTCTTATGTTATATGCAACATTGAAGTGATTCGATTGTGCTCAAGTGGCCTTTTGTTGTTTCTAGGGAATGAAGACCAGTGGACTATGTTTTACCGAAATGTTGATTCATTTCCGTTCCGGCAAATTTCAGGTGCTCGATTTGTCCAATTTTTAGCAAAGGTCATGCCGAAATTTTTCGTGAACTTTGACATGATTTGTGCTACAAACTAGGACATATCAAGTGCCCGGGATTTGTCGCACCGGGAAGGAATCAATGTTCCTGCAAAACATAGGCCTTTTTAATGTCATTATTCATTTTATTAGGTCTAGAATTATTTGACTAGATTTAATCGTAGGAAACATGGCTAGCAACGATGAAGGACATGGTTCTGGTGAATGTGACGTCTACGAGGCGGCAGACGCTTATTTGAATATTCTCGATGAGCAACAATTGTTGCAGGGCCCACCTGTCACATTTGAGACCAACACCGAGACCGGCGCCGAGATTGGCGGTGAGACCCAGTCCGGCACGGAGACCGGCACCGAGACCGGCAAAGCCGGTATAGAACCAAAACCGAAGAGGAGATATCGACGCCCAAACCAGCTCCTCACTACTAGACTAGTGGTCACGGAGGTGAACGATGGCAATTTTGAGCCAAAGTAGCACATGGAAGCGCGCTCGTGCTACGGCAATCAAATAGGCTGCATCGTACGGGCAACCGCCGCCATCAACGATGAGAAACTAATGAAGATACCAAATACGAAGCAGTTCCTCCTAACTAAGCTGCACCGAATATTCTTGTTCCCGGGTTGGGCTGAAATCAAATATACTGATCCAGAGAAAGACCCGGCAATGAAAAAGATAAACAAACACGCCATGAGCAAACTTAGCGATGCGTTGGCCGCCGGGAAAGTAAGGGTGAAAGCTAGGATCATCGACAAAAAGGAACCCTTCTCCGAGATTGTAAAGGATAATCCGACAATTATGGAAGATCAGTTTGAAATATTCAAGACGTCTTGCATTGCCAAAGCTGCCAAAGAAAAGTGGAAGTACATGTAGGGGCTTTAAGAGAGGTACATTGGGTGCCACCACCTCGGTAGCCGTGGTTACGCGGGGAAGATGTTCATATGGGCCAAGGAGGACGCGGAACGCGAAAGTCTTGGCATCCAAGACCCCATGGCGGAGGTCACCGTCCCACAGGAGCGTGAAGTCCTTAGGGCCCGGTACCGTTGGGACCCAGCGAAGAAGGTTTTCGAGATGAACGCGGTCACGACAGAGTTCATGAGACTGCTGGTAACTTTAGCTTCTGATAAATTCAACTGCACGTTTAGTCATATTTGTAAATGATCCTTGTTCCTTTTGCAGAGAGAGCAACCCATTCAACTGGCCTTGTTCCGTCTGAGGCGTTGGCGAGGCCCAAGTGGGACACCCCATTCAACTGGGCCTTGAACATATTGAAAAGACATGGACACTCGGCCGTTGTATGGATGCGTGCACGACATAGGAGACAGTGCCACGCGGAAGAAGTACTACCGTGAGACCACGGAGGAGAGAAAGGAAAGATGGAGGTCAAATGAAGAAAACACCGACAAGAAGGTTGAGATTGCAGTTAAGAAGAAGTTTGCAGCTTCGTATGGTGTCTTGGTTCCGCCTATCGTCAATTGGCACAGGAAAAATCCAAATAAAGAGGCAGCGGACTTTCCCCTTTCCAACCTATTTGGGAGTAGCTCGACTAGCGTTGCACCAGCACCTGCTCCCGCACCAGCTCCTGCACCGGCTCCCACACCTGCTCATAGCAGCCTGTCCTCCATCTCGGACATGCTCGGTGATGCTTCGTCTTTGGCTGAGCTCGACGACCTCACGGTACCTGTCACACCTGCCCTCTTCAATAAATGTATAATCTCCTGTTTCCGTTACCTTTTGAATGTCTCACGTCGCAGACATGTCTTTGCAGGCTGACATAACCCCGTGAACCTTACTGTACACCATCAGGGGATAAAAGGTGGATTTTGGGGAAGGCGACAATAATTCAACCGAAGGAACAATTCTTCCACATCCGACCGATCCCCCCTGACATCTTCAAGGTTAATGTGGCCAGTGGCAAACCGGGCCACGAGAATTTGACTCCTCCGGTACTAGGAGGAGATGAGGACGAGACCCCGCGGCGGCTTGGCGATTGCAGGACGTGGGTCCTATTGTGGCTGAAGAGTCTGCTTCGTGTGGAGGCGGTCGGAAGCACACCCACAACCACGCAGCCTCCGCAAGGTATGAACATCAACACCCTACCCACCCAATTAGTGTTGCATGTCGTGCCGGGGGATAGCAGATAGGGTGAGAAAGAGGCTCCATTAGTCGCTAATGATGTCGCCGCCGTCGAAGAAGCAATGCATGATATCGATGCCATGGATGAGGATGAGGATGACAATAACACTCTACAGTATCTCAATACTGGTGCCTATGACGATGGAGGATTGATGGCTCAGCAGTATGATTACTCAGGGTTTGAGCGTCATGAGTTGGTGCCTGAATTGCTGGAGGATGAACATATTATAGACAACCTTCCAGTAGGAAAGAAGCATAGGAAGAGATTGAGGAAAGGCAAGAAAGCTTCTCCTATGATCCAGCCGCCTCAGCAGCCTCAGGTTCAAGACCGTATAACTATCCTCGGTGCGGCAAAATATCATATCCCCGGTGATCCGATCCAACCTAAGAAAGCGGTAGTGGCCATGTACGACGATCTAAGGAGACTTCATGACGTTGTGCTGTAGAGAGAGAAAAGCCTGATCGCCTCATAAAATCCAGGATACCCACTCTACGTGGTTAACGTGCCGCGGCAAAGGTTGTACCGTTGACACATTCCCCGTGGAGAAGTTCTCGATTCGATTACATCTTCGACATGTTTCACTTGAAAAAGCTGGATTTTACGTTTGTCCTCTTTTTTGCCTTGTATATGAACTACATCATCGGGATTGAGCAGATACGTCATATCTGTGTCGCTGACCCGTACTTCACACACGAGGCCTTCTTGGCAGTCTTCCCAAAGCACCATGAATACGCGAGGGACTACATCGTCGATTTAATGGTCACCAATAAGGACAAGGAGACAATTCTCGTGCCTTATCATCCCATGTAGGTCATCCGCGTGAATATCTTTCCTTCGATTTCAATCATTCATTTGCATGGTGGAGGCTAATTTGAGGTGTACTTATTTTGCGCAGTGGCGGGCGCGGTCCTCATCATCCTTTACCCCCGATTATCCCACGCTCTTTACTTGGACTTGTTGAAGAACATAACCAAAAAGGATTACACCCACACCAAGTCTGTTCTCGACAGTGCTATCTTTATGTACGGCGTACGGGGTGGAGAGATCAAGACCAAGAAGACAAAGAACCGCAGGGCCGCCTTGGACCATAAGACCGACTTCTGCTGCATCGAGCAACCGAGTGGTACTCTTAGTGATGGATTCTATGTCCTCCACCACATGCTGGAGTACAGACAGGATCAGCAGAACCTTCGCATGTCACCTACATCCGGCAATGCCCATATTCTACAATTGACAAAGAACTTAGGAGATATCGAGGATCATCGACTTCGAGCTAAGTTTTAACACATCCAGCGTGAACTTGCCCAAATCATCATGAAGGAGGTCATCGAAAAAACAGGGATGTTCTACGAAGAAGGGAAAATGTCACGAGAAGACGTCCGAACACGCGTATCGGCTCAGCGTCTCGACATGGAACCTTTCACTAAGCTCGGGGACTATCTCCCTAACTTGGATGGATGACACGAAATGTTGGAGTGATTGACGATATATGACAATGTGTCCGTTTAGGCCATACTTTCTCTATGATGAAACTTTGAGTTATGCACGACAAAACTTTATTAGTGATGTAATTAAATCGTCCTCCTAAACTAGCGAAATCACTCTAGTTAGCGCATTTTGGGTACGATGAACTTCGTTATTTATGCTTGTGATATGTTGCTTCTATTTTTGCCAAGTCTGTCTCTTTCTGTTGCTCAACTATATATGTTGCATATCATCAACTCATGTGATGATGCAGGTGCATAGATCATCGATGGCGAAGAAATGCTACGCCAGGAGTATACGACGAGTGGCCGGAGTGTCAGGCCCGGGTGTACTGGTTTCCGAGCAACAACCACTAGTTAGTTTAGGTTCACGCTAGTGTGAGAGAGGGATACGAACCGACGCCTCAAGAAGCACTACATTATGTACGATGAGACATGTCATGTAACTTGTACAGCTATATCGTGATTGTGATGTGACGACATGATTTGTGTTGGATGATATGATGAGACTATGTATGATATGATGAGCATATTGCATGTTTATGATATGATTAGAATACTGTATAAAACCAGTACAAAAACATCGCAAATACGCAACAAAAAAAAAGATATGAGAAAATAAAGTAGTAGCTCTCTTTAGCCCTGTATAGGAAAATGCTACTGCTAAAGCAGTTAGCAGTAGCATTGGTTGGGAAAGCGCTGCTGCTAAGTAGGTATAGTAGTAGCGCATGTTAAACAGCGCTATTGCTAAACTTAGCTGTAGCGCCGTATCAGTAGCGCGGTACCTCACGCTATTGATAGCCCTTAGACCTGCGCTACTGCTAGGCTTTTCCCTAGTAGTGGGAGGGAAACGACCATAGGTGCGCAGGGCGCTGGCATTCGTTTTGTTGGGGTGGAGGTAGTTGTTCGCGTGAGTGTGGGTGTGTAGTTGTATTGGCTAGGGTTTAGAATAGAGAGAGCTCAGAGA
>NC_057801.1:45039155-45047032 GCF_018294505.1 Triticum aestivum | reverse complement strand
GGATGTTCATGTGCTCCGGGACCTCTACTCTGATGTTGTGACTAGTTTAAAATTTTAGCGAGCGAAACAGTACGGGATTTTTGTGCAAAAACAAATGTCAAATTTTAGCAATGTCCCTCTTACCTCCCATTTTCACATGAGAAGTAGGAGTACATAATAGATCTAAGACATTGATTTGATTAACTAGTGGTCTGATTAATTCTTACCTTCTTACCTCTCATATAAACAGAAGGGGTAAGAGGGAGCATGTTAAAATTACTTCTTGACCATCAACCCATCGGCACCTAAACATTTACTTAGACTAAAAAGACACCTGGACTTTGACTATGTGTGACCCTATAACATGGGGGCGCCACCCACAAACCCATTGTTATATTGTGAGCAAATATGAAGCCTTATCATGGCACCAGCTCTCTGGACTGTTCGATTGCATGTTAAAACGTATCCTGGTCGTTGGATTATTTGATGGACATATCCTGACCGTCGGATCAACACTGATGTAACAATCAATGAATAATGCCTTTCATTCCTCCCCCATTTTCCCACCCTCATACACAATGACAGGCGGGGCCTGGGCGATGTGGGGCTAGGTCGTCAGCGATCGCGGGAGTAAGTTGTGCCCGGTGGTGGTTCACGCGTGCGCGGTGGGCGTGCCACCGCCAGTGATTTTTGGTGCCCACCGAGGGCATTTTGGTCTTTTTGCGTCCCATTAGAGAGGGGGCGATAAGGCATCGAATGCTTCGTCCCATCTCCTCATCTCGTCGCTCCCCCCCGCTTCTCATTCCCCTAACCCTAGATCATTCTCTACTCTGTCGCGTGTTGTCCCGTCTCACAGCGACCCCGGCCCTCCTCCTCCTTGCCTCCAGTTGAGCTGCTCCTGTTCTACCGAGCTCGTTGCCTTCGTCCTACGCCTTAAAGCGTCACTGGGAGGGGCGACCAGCCGTGGTATCCTCATCATCCTCGATTAGGTCACAATCCTCACGTTCTCGTCTTGGCCCCTTCGAGGCGTCCTTGCTGGTCCTCACTTACCCATTTTCCTTTTTCCTTCGCCGTCTTGCAGGTGGTTCGAGGTGCCCCTATCTACTCCCCTGGACATGACAAACAAGAGCAATAGTGCGAGGAGCAAGGCAGCATATTGTCGACGCAGATCCACCCTTAGGTCACGATGGGTGCTTCCCAAACACCACGACTGTGGCGACCCGACCTCAAACTGTCAAGTCTTTGTGTATCCGTGCCATCCCTGGATCAGTATGCTGGCACACACAGTACATAAATGTATATATCAAAGTGCAGTTACATGTATAAGTAACGTAAAACTGTTATATACCTCATAAGTCTCAGCGGAAACTGTAAATCGGGTGTGGAGTCCCATCAACGCCAACGGTAAGTTGAGTGTAGACCGCAACCCTGTATTGTAACTCTTACTTGTCAAAGAAATCCTGCAACATGATACGTTGCAGCTGTGTAGGTCAGTACATTGAATGTACCGGCAAGATCACAATAAGAGAATACAGATGATAACACTATACTATATGAAATATGGCTTTGTGGCTATGTGTCTGAGTTTTGTTTCGCATAAAAGCTGGTTTTATTTTCCCTACATCAAATGAATAACCGGAGTCTGTACTATGGAGTTTTCTATCATGACATGGTTCTGCCAACCGATGTCTCGTAGCCCAAAATCATCATAAGTTGCTCACAAGTAAGTTTTGGATCCAGTGTTGAGAGTTCCGAGATAGATCCAAGTCCAGATGCTCAAGTTGTCCATAACCGGGGACATGGCTAATCGATTAGGTTTTAACCCTCTGTAGAGGTTTGTACACTTTCCCCGCAAGATTTGATCACTCTCTTTATGTTCTCACACTTCATGATGTTTGAGAACAAGATGACCGAAACATGGTCTTCCGAAGAGTTCCCCTGACCACTGTCCGGTGCTCATCCAATCCTATTGTAGTTCTACATCTGCTATCACCGTCCCAGCCAGAGTCACAACTAAGGTCAACCAAGCCAGAGCCCATAGTGACTTGCGGTTGCACAGGTAAGCTTCCGGGCATGAAGTATTCTTCGGTCTCTTTGAGTCTGGGTGAAGGTTTCCACAAGATGTCATGGCGCGTCTCCATGTATCCGGGCTATCCACTGGTTTCTCCAGGGTGCCCATCAACCGTCCTTCACCCAGTAGTGTGTATTGAATTCTTGTTTCGAGTCTTGAAGTCTTGAGGCCTTGAAGATGCAGTCCTTGCAGATGCCATCATGGAGTTGTCTTCATTGACGTAGAGTCCTCCTTCTTCACACCACTCTCATGCACTCATAGCAAACCCCATCTACTATTGCGTAGCATTAAAGTGAATAACATCCCGGGCTTGGTAACAGGGTGATGGGTTTCCTACCTCATGCATACTACTCAACTACAAGAATTCAATATCACTGTTGGAGGGTTGTTGCAAAGATGCCACTAAATGCAATAAAAAACATAGGTGTGAAAACATGGTCAAAGTGAAGTTGCCCGGTATTACTTGATGAAGATTATATCGCTCTCGGAATAAAGACTGGGTAGAACTATTCGTCACTCCGTTGAAAATCTATATAGTCAAACATAGCATTCATATAAGCAAACATACTAGCAAGAAATTATAACACTCATAATAAAACCAACAAATAACACGCAAATCAACAAGGGACACAAAATAAAAACAAAGGAAAACTAAACAACAAAACTACTAAAGAAAACTCTTAAGACATAACACAAAATAGTTTTGTCCTAAGTACAAACTTAACAAAAATAAAAACACTAAACTACTAAGTTAACAGAAAATAAAAAGTAAAACAACTAATTTAACATAAAGTATTTTTCATAAAATTGTATTTGCAAAAAGAAACAAATAAAAAGCTTTTATGAAACACTAACTATGACCTCTACAAGTTTCTCATACAAAACTAACTAAAATAAATTTTTAAAAATAAAACAAAATTTTCTTTTGTTGACTAACAGAAACAAAACTAAATTTGTCAAAAGTGACAAAAGGAAATAATTAAAACTAACAAAAACAATAAAGAAAAGACTAAAACAAAACTATAAGTAAAACAATACTGTTTTGCTAAAAACCTAATTTAAAATAAGCTGAAAACAATAACTATATGATACTGGATAGGCAAAACAGTAACAAAACTGTAGCAAAAGGAATCAAACAAAAATATTTTATAAAGCTCAAGTTATGGCCAAAATAGTGATTTGAACAAATTTCATCAAATTCAAATTTAAACTACTCAAATTTGAAATCCAATTGCACAAACTGAAACTTTAACAAATTTTGAATCTAATGCAAAAAGAATTATTCAATTTGGATCTAAAACATAAAAATTATAACCAATCTAAAACAGAAACTATTCTGAAACTAAAACAGAAAAAAACACTACGATTGGTTAAAGGCCACATGGCGCTACGTGGCTGGACTACAGCGGTGTCCGAAAAGAGCTAGCGGATGGACGATCTAACCATAATAGAAAATGGTTCGGGGAAAATAAAAAAAAGATCCAATCTAAAGCGTCTGATGCAGATCTAATGGTGGAGGGGGAGTGGAGAGCTCACCGCGGTGGTAGACGGTGGCGTGGGCTTCAGGCGTCGTCGGCGAGGCATCTCCGGTGGTCGGCGGCGTCGAAAAACTCCACATGCAGGTGTAGCAGCGCGTGGCGTGCTCAACGGTGGTCTTGGCGTCGGCGGAGGTGGTCGGAGACGGTCAGCGGCGAGCTCGAGGCGGAGACGACGGTCGGTGGTCGTCGGCGTCGGTCCTCCGGAAAAAACAAGGGCACCAGGCGACGTGGTAGAGGGTGGCGCGGCTATTGGTGGTGTCGGGGAAGGTCGGGGGTGAGCATGGGCGGCGGAGTGAGCAACGGCGTGCGGCGGCAGAGGAGGACTCCGACGAGGTATTGCAACGAAGAGAGGCGACGGGAGTAAGGGCTTTAGGGGGGATCAGACGAGAGGGGGGTTTTATAGCCCAGAGACTTGGAGGAGGGGTTGGGCGAGGGGATTCTCGATCCCGAGAGATCCGGGATTCGGTAGCGGCGGCGACGCGATCCTGCTGCAGCGGTTGCGTGCGAAGGAGGAAGAAGGGCGCGGGCCCCACTGTGGGCGACCGGACCGAAGGGGATTTGGTGCGGGCAGGGCAGGGCTATGGGCAGGGCAGGGCTGCGGGGCAGGCCGCCTAGCTGCTAGCTGGGCCTGGTCGGCTTGGCTCGCGCAAGGAGTTTTTTTTCT
Source organism: Triticum aestivum (assembly GCF_018294505.1). NCBI lineage: Eukaryota > Viridiplantae > Streptophyta > Magnoliopsida > Poales > Poaceae > Triticum > Triticum aestivum. The sequence goes on along the minus strand of NC_057801.1, from coordinate 45,042,780 downwards.
AAAACAGACAACGAATTTGAAAATAAACCAAAATAATAAAAATTATATATAGGCTTACGATATATCCAAATTTTCAGAAAAACATTTCCTACAACATGAACTATTTTTTAGGTTCAAATAAAATCCACAAAAATTGACAAAACTCAAACAATGCTGCTGTTGCATTAAAACCCAACAAAAACATTTTTAAAAATACCAAAATTATTCAAATATATATTCTCCTAATTTTCCATGGAAGGGAATCATTTTACCCTTATTTCAATATATTTTATTTTTGGAGAGAAATAATTTGAATAAAAACCCAAATAATTCCAAATTTGAAAGGCCAGTTTCAAATTACTTTCAAATGACTTTCAATTTGATTATTTTTAACTTCCAACTCAAATTTCATATAATTGAAGAAGTCATTTTATCTTCTCTCATGAAAATCATTGAGTTGCATAAAGTTTTAGAATTTGAAATATTTCCAAATGGAATTCAAATCTTTTCAAAAACCCTTTGGATTTCAAATGGAAGAAGTCATGTCATTTTCACTCTAGGGTTTTGTGTTGAAATGAATTTTAACTCATGGACATCAAATTGCAAAGATGAAAGTTTCGGGAAAGTCCTTTTGTTCCCTCTCATTTAACTTTCAAAAAGTTTCAAACTTCACTCAATTTCAGTCAATCAATCAAACAAAGAATTATAATAATTTATTTAATATAACATTCCAAAATTTAGAATTTTGGGATGTTACAAACCTACCACACTTAAAATGAATCTCGTCCCCGTGATTCGAAGAGGCTAGCAAGAAAGGTTAGGGTTTGGGGGTCTTCTAACAAATCCATCAACCGGAGAGGTCTAGGGTGCTACCACACTTAGAAGCATGCTTACAGTCCCAACAAAACTCATGTACTCTATCCCTTTGGGTTGATGGTGTCGGTCTTCTTATATTCTCTGGGATAACTCCTACACTGGGGCTCTTCTAGTAGGGCATAACCTTTTCCTCAAAATCATGTCATTTCATCTTGTTGAGGTTCTTTCGAGACTAAGTCTTCTTAGCTGAGAGGTCTTTTGTCAATACTAAACAACTATCGAGATCTCATGGTGGTCAACCATTACATGTTTCTCCTGCAGGTAAATGGTCTGGGTTGAATCTCACCGTAACTTACATTTGGCATCGGTTGCCTATACAGAGTTCCATCGTCCTACCATTTCTATGGTTTTTGGCTTGTCATGTCGACGCTCTTATAGGTGTTAAAGTCTCTCTGATTTTCCATCAACATATGATAGTTCATGATAGAAGTCTCCGGTATGGGGGCCAATCCACCCCGTACTTGAACCATTACTTTATACACTGACGGTGAATCACATATTCTATCACTTGGGCATCCTCACAAGCATTCCAGAATTTCTCTTGTCCTCGAACAGGGTTCGAGTAAATCCATTCGTTCTGCAAGCTGGGCAAGACATCTATAGTTTCTTCACCAGTCTCGGGTATTTGTGTAACCTCCTATGAAACGTCTGCTGATGGAATCATAGCTTCTTCCAAATTTCTTCTTCCAGGGAGTCCTTGATTCCTTATAAATTCCTGGGCCTATGGGTTGTGTCCCCAATTCAACACTTGCACATCTTTAACTCATCATTTCGAGGATTTTTGTTCCATATTCCCACATTATACCTCTTGTCAATCCAATAGTATTTAATTCCTTCATACCCTTGTGGTGACGATCATACAAAACTCCAACTTATTTGGTCCAGCTCCCGTCTATGGACCATCCTGAATAACACATTCTTTCTTCGTTGATCATGTGGCTTTACGGAGTACTACCACACTTAAAATGAAATGCACTAGTTCATCCATAAATCATATTATTTTCATATCAAACCTTCTATTACACCCTTAACCATTTTTCATAAATCCAAATTCCAAAAAGTACTTTATTACAAATGTTGCCATCCACATGGTTTGGTATGGTCAAGCATTACTTCCAAATTTATTCATTTTTCCTCCTTGATGATTCTTCAGTCCCACTGGAATTGTGCGACATGCTCCTTGAAATCTATAATTTTTTGTTTCATCGTAGTGGCCTTGAGCTTTATCTCCATCATCTCTGCATGCACTTCTCTTAGGTATTCCGGAGTATACCATAGTCTTGTTTCAAGTATTTCTCTAATCTGGCGTATGGCTTCCATGGCTGCTTCACGAACAGCGTCGAAGAAAGTCGCTTGTGGTACACGTGAGATGAAAAAGTACTGCCCCATCATCTTTAGGCAAACTCCTTTCATACGGTGGAGGTGTACCTACACATACCAAAGTTCCACCCCCGTTCGCATGAAGGGGTAGCCTTTGTAGACTGCATCTACTTCAAGGTGGATATGCTTCATCATGTCCTTCAGGATTTTCGGGTAATCATGATCACTTGTCAGGGTCATGATCGTTTCTGGGCCCTTGAGGAAAGACTCATAAAGGGTCGTCATATGCAATTGTAAAACAAGATGGTACTCAGAATAAGGTACGTAGCTCCTTAGGTAAACATTCATATCATCCAAACAAACTTCAAACTCAATTTCCAACATCCAGTTCATGCATCACAACTCATTTTCTTCCATGTTCACCTAGAATATTAATTTCGAAGATAAAACATAACAACTTCCTAAAATCTTTAGCATGTAATATATCAACTTTATTGAGGCATGAATTTATTACAATCTCTGAGTAATCTATTACATAACTCAACTCCGCATTCTCATGAAAATAAAAGTGTTTTCCATACTACACTTATTACTGATATCAACATCTCTACTATTCAGCTCCAGCTTTCTCCTGATCTGAATGTTTCCTAGCAAAATGTCCTGCTTCCTTGCGCTGAAAACAAATAAATTCTGACATGTCTCGGGACTTCTTTGTGATTATGTAGGCTCCTTTGATTTTTAGCTTCTTTTCTGGACATTTGTCAGCATAATGACCTAATCCTTGTACCTGTAACAAGTGATATTACTCAGGTCCTTCTCTGCAGAAATTGGGTTATTCTGGGGATGCCTTTGTTTTATCTTCTTGGATTTCTTCGTAATGACCAGAGCTTCTATTTCTGAGTGTCAAACTTCACTTCTACCGTCGGGATGTCTCCGAGATATTCTTCTCTTTCCTTGGTGCAATATTGGGAATAATGTCCTTCTTCTCCACATGAATAGCCACTACTAGGGAAAACCTTATACACAACATCTTAGCAGTAGCGCTGGACAAAATCGTGCGCTACTGCTATTTAGTAGAAGCGTGTGTTATTAAACTGCGCTACTGCTATAACTTTATCAGTAGCACGTACCAGCAAAAAGCGCTGCTGTTATGCTTGAACTAGGCGTACATGGCTAGCCCAACTTAGCAGTAGCGCGTATCCTCGCCCAACGCTACTGCTATTCTCCTTAGCTGTAGCGCTTTTCTCGGGCCCGCGCTACTACTAACCCTACCTTATCCTCCCCATGTGGCCGACCCTCTCTCACACTCTCTCTCTCTCAGTAACTCTCGCCTGCGCCGATACCCGTCGTCCGCCACCGCCGCTGCCGTCGTCCGTCCGCCACCGAGGTACTCCCTCGTTCCCTCCCTCCTCCTCCTCCCACCGCACCCTCCTCCCTCCTCCTCCCATCG
>NC_057801.1:45031903-45038859 GCF_018294505.1 Triticum aestivum | reverse complement strand
ATTTAAATGTAGATTTAAGAATGTAGACATCGTAGAATGTAGGTTTTTTAATAGAATATATTTTTTTGACTATTTTAGGTGTTCTGAATAAAATAGAAGTAAGAAAATTTAGGGTAGAACTAGGGTCGTAGAATTTTTAGCAAGTGTTTAATAGAAATAGTTTATTTAGTAAGTGATTAATATAACTAGTTTATTTACATTAAGTGGTTAATAGAACTAGTTTATTAGTAACTGCTTAATAGAAGTAGTTTATTTATAGTAAGTGCTTAATAGAACTATTTTATTTAGTAAGTAGTTAATAAAACTAGTTTATTTCGTAAGTAGTTAATAAAACTAGTTTATTTAGTGTTAGATTATATGTAAGATATTTTGAAATGTTTTTGTTCATATTTTCAACCATTGAAATGCAATGACCATCGATAAGTGGCCTATGTTTTGTCGGAGTGTTGATTAATTTTCATTTCGGCAAATTTCAGGCGCTCGATATGTCCTTTTTTAGCAAAGGTCGTGCCGGATTTTTTGGGTTTTTCCGTCGAGTTATAATCTTTGAATTTTGAACACAGGAGATGTTTGATGATATTTTGAAAGCACGGGTTGAGTCCCTCGGGTTCACCGTCATGACGTTTTTACAAAAAAGTCCCCGTGGTTTTTGATAATGAAACCCGCAGTCCCTATTTAAGTGATTCTGGGAAAATGATTCAATTTCGCAAATTAACCCCTGCCTTTTGTAAGAATTCCGCCCGTGCTCCTTTGTTCACCTTATCCAGTGGCAGAGAAGGTGGAAGGGGGAACAGCTCGCAGGAGGAGCTCACCTGCGGCAACGCTTGCCCTGGGCGTGGGGGTGCTCAACCGATGCGGTGGTGGCCATGGACGCCGGTGGCTGGAGGAGGTATAGTGGAGAAGGGGCACAAGAGGGAGAGAGATGGAAGGAATGGAAGGGCCAGCGGGCGGGGCGAGCTGGTGCCCTGTCGGTGGCAGGTGCGTGCGCATGTGTCATGTGGCATGGAAGGAAGGGAAGGGCTGGTCGCCGGGGCAGGGGCGGGGCGCCGCTGTCGGCCTGCCTGTGTTGCGCCGCTCCGGACATTGGTGGCTGCCGCCGCAGGGGATTGGGCGCCCGCACGTGCACGCCATGGGGCAGGCGAGGAAGGGGGCAGGGGAGCAGGCCACATCGCGCTCGTGCAGGTCGATGACGACGAAGTTGACACCCGTGCGCCGGGGGAAGCGGATCTTGGCTAAGGAAGGGAGGGATAGGAGCGGCGGTTGCACCCGGTGCGGCGGCGAGGGGAGCACGAGGTCGGAGGCGCACGAGCACGGGAGGTCGCTCCCCGGACGGGTTCGATCTTTGGCTCTGCAGCTGTTAGTTTGATTTTTTTGACAAAGCTGTTAATTTGATATAGCCCGAAATTTTAGTATCCGCGGTTGTTATATTTAGGTCTGCACGTTTGATCCAGTTTCTGCATACTTAATCACCATGTTTTTATTTGAAAAATCTTGAGCTAGAATTCGTACTATTTAGTACTGATGTTTATAGGAGCCTAGCATTGCTGGGGCATAGGAAGGTCTAGCTTCACTCAGTGACGACACTTTCCAGCTTCAGGTTCCTGCTTCAATGCTATGAAGCACCCTGAAAAACTTTGAGTTCTTTCTGGGACAAGTCGCTCTGGTTCTGCCTCATGAATGCATAAATTTTCCTTCTTAGTCATTAGACATTCCACTCTAGATAATTTGGATGAAATATGAATTTCATGGTGTGATATGCTATCATCTTGCTAAAGCTGACCAGTACAAAACTGGCTAATCATCATACCTGAAAGACAATGTGATTGAGCTTCCTCTCACTGAACCTGCTAAATTTGTTGTTGGTTTGTTTGGCGCTAAGTATTCTGAATCAGGGTTGAAAACTTCATTTGGTAGTTTTCTGTATGTCAATTGAGTCACTGCTTCTCCATTATCTATAAAAAAATGCATATCAACTAGGAGTAGAACACTATTCTCATAGCTACATTGTCCAGGCTACTTGGGCCTAAATTAACCACATCATTTCTTGCTCATGATGTCATAGTGCCCAAATTAGTACACTCTCATAGGCAACTACATGGTTGCCAACCTCTCTACATGCTCATGCTCCTTTGGCGACTCCCAGTGTACTTCCTTCCTAGCATAGGCCAGAACATGGACAACCAAAACCATATCCAGTATTTTGGCTAGCCAATTTTTTTGTATCTTCTGGGTTACGCTCAAATCAAACACACCTAAGATGCAACTGTGCAGTTCAAGATTCTTTTACCTACTATTAGCTAGGAGCATTGTGTATAAGCAAAAGTTTATGGGAGTTTCTTGGTATAACTCCTTGTCACAATGATGTGGTTGCAAAGCTAATTCAGTATCATGTTATCTACTTAGCAGGCAACCATTTTTTTAGGGAAACTTAGCAGGCAACTTTACTCTGATTCTACAACCAATATTTATTTCATTTTCCTTTTTAAGATCATTACTTTTTCATGCACTGCCTCTCCTCTGTCTATGCCAGCAGCAAGAATTTGTTTTATGCATTGTTTAGCATTTGCATTAATACTGTATTTCCCAGCGCTTTTTGTATCCTGATTGTTGACATCGACTGCTGGTACATCAAAATTGGTTTATAGATTGTTGCTTTGTCACTATGGGCACAAGGTTATGATTGGGTAATTGAAATGTTATTCACATTGTCAATTGACTAATATGTGCTGCTTGTTACCTTGCTACAGAGAAACCAACGACAATGGTGATCCCTCCACCAGACAGAGCAGCTAGAATCGTCAGTTTTCTTAAGTCCTACCTTTTGAGTATGCAATCTCGAACAAGTATGTGACCGCCCAGGTGATCCATACCCCAACAGAAACCGTCACGTGTTCTGCGAGCTCACAGGAGAAGCTGTTGAGACCGAACTTGGAGTCGACCCACGACGTCTCTGCCGCCGCAAAGATTGGGAAGTTGCTGGGCGTGTGCCTGCTGCTCAAGGGGATACATGCCGTGTCCATCCACATGAAGAGAGAGCAGAAGTACCATGGGAAAGTCAATGCTGTTATAGATTCTGTCAAAGAAGCTGGTGTCAAGCAGTTGTGATGGTGAAAACATAGAGCTCGGCTTAGCATTTGCGCAGTTTTAGCTGTATTTCTGTTGTTTGGATTGATTCATAGCAACTTTTGTGTTTATGAATTTGACGCTAAAAAAACGTTGTCCAGTACCCCAGGTCAATAAAAGGACCGTGTTGTAGGGATTCAGCCTAAATCTGTTGTAGCACTTGGATCAACAGCCTGATAATCTGTTGTAGCACTTGCATCGGAGAATCTTCTTGATCATTCCTTTTCTCTTGGAGAACTGGTTGTTGTTTTTCTGGCAAATTGTTTACTGTTAATGGATGATAAACATTAAGATCATGTTTCTTTTAGGAGATATACGTACATGTATATATATATATATATATATCTATGTCGATATATATACTATCTCTAATCTAATAATAAAGTCAATACTGCTTCTAGTGGTACACACATAAATTGACTCTAAAGTTGCAAAATATTACCCACCAATGCCACCTATAAGTGACAAAAAAAATATTTCACACAGTGGAATCCTCCGCCTGGGCCGGCCCACAGAGTAGGGACCTCCTATATTGCGGTATGCGCACTCGGAGAAGATGCAGCGCGCCCGTTTGGGCCTGCCCATGTGCGGGCGGCCTGTTTTTAAATTTCGTTTTTTATCTTTCTTTTCTTTTCTGTATTCATTGTTTTCTCCTTTAAATAATTTGGTACTTCAAAAAATTTCATAAATTAAAAAAAGAGAATTTCTAAATAAAATGTCAATAAATCATTAAATGTTTGCGGATTTAAAAAATGTTCATAATTGTTTTACAATGTTTGCATATTCAAAAAATGTTCCCAATTTTGAAACAAATGCTATCTGTGATCTAGCAAAATATTGTCATGATCTTTGTTGACTATGATTTTTTTTCTCCCGCACAACTACATTATTCTTAAGTAAACTACATTGCTAACTATATATATATGTTATTATTACGTTTTTGAACAGAGGCTCCCGAAGCAGGTTGTGCCTGACATGCTATTTACCAAAGGTGATATGCATATGGTTAGCTTACGACCAACTCCTTCGAAGGCTTACCATACTACATACTCGATTTCTTCAAATGATGGAAGGCTCAAAATTAAAGAATGGAGCAAAATAATGAATGCGCACACGCAAATAATTAGAGACAAAATGAATGTGCACAAGTCACAAGTTGGAGATAGGTTTATGTCTATTCTCCATTATGGTGAAGAACCGGTTTATCTGTTTTATGGTATTTTGATACATCTATAACGTATCTATAATTTTTGATTGTTCCATGCTACTAGTAAGCGTGCACGTGCAACACACGTCTTGACTAATATTATAATCATATGAGAAATCCAGTTTTGTATGTTAAGAGTATTCAACGTGCACCAAGGAATTCTTCAAAATAGACATTAAGATTTACAAATTGATCTAATAGAAAATCAAACATTAACCTGATCTAACACATTGCTTCCTCCAATTCTTCATGTTCCTCCTCTGGTTAATTCTGCAAGGTTTTTATGTGCAATAGTATTGATGATAAGTGATTCAGATAAAACAATGGAATACAAGATTGTAAGAAATCTTAAAAATTACCTTGTTGAAATTAGGAGAAACTCCAAGAGGAGCTGACAAAGCATCCAGAATTTGTTTCATATTTTCAGCCAACTGTTAATTCCACCCAGTCTTTTCAATGCACCATTATTCCAACAATACACATGTTCTTTTTACAAAGGTGGATTTTATGCCTCATAATGGAGCATCAAGAGGATACAATCATAATTAGCACATACTCAGCCTCTGTATAGTTAGGATGCACAAAGCTAGGACGCGCAAAGCCAACACGCACGCACACACACAAAAACACGCCGGCAAATAGCAATCATATAAGACCGAAGCTATACGTAGGCAAAAAAAAATTAGGTCCGCCATCGACAAACTACAACAATGACCATATCCGCACCAACGATCTCATGACACCACATGGACGACGAGGTTCTTAAACAACAACGCCTTCAAGAAGGGAGGGACGCTCAAGCACCGTGGTCACCAGATCCAACCAACAAGGCAAGAATCTAGGTTTGCACCCTAAAGATTTAGTCCGAACATATCCAACAATGCCTTCAACAAGGTAACAACGTAAAAAAATATCGTCATTGCTAGGTATGACCACCTTGGGTCAGACCTAGGCTCTTCACCCCGAAGCTTGAGACGGGATGCACAAGTATCACCACCATCTAGGTCACCCATGTGTTGTCTCCACCACTTGTCCGCGAGCCCGGCAGCTATATGAGATGTGCAACCGCAACCACTACACAACCATGCATCGCTTTGCGTCAAGTGGTCGTCCTTAGTCTGCATCTCACACTAAAGGATGCCAGGCACCAAACAATAGATCAGGAGCGGCCACCCAACAATATGCATGTATCAATCGAAATATCTAATTTGCAAGGCTGAAAAGCTAGATGTGGTGCATCTGCAAGACCGTGAGAAGAGTAATGGTATACCTGCAAACGAAATTGAAGATTACACTCACAAAGCATAAACTAAAGTAAGTTGTGCTGGCGAGAAAAGGTCCACCTACAATGAGATGGCTCATACATCCATAAGAATATACGGTGTCGGTTTTGATCAACTCTTTGTTCCATCCAAGTCCACACTGTCATCCTAAAAGCAGCGAGGATATCATATATATCAAGATGTACCACGAGTATATCAAACTTACTTGCAAGATATCTTCTTTAGCTTCGTATGAATAGTAATAAAGAATTGAAAGAACGCTTGATGATAATTTTAGTATCCCAGTTACTTCCAAACAGTAAATTAAGAACCGTGACACCTAATGAACAAGTATTTGTAAGAAACATCCATAATTATTTTATCATACAGTAAAATAGCAATGGAGACAACACCTAATGAGTAACGACCAATGGTCGTTTCAAAACATCTTGCAGCGGAACAAATCATCAAGACATCAACCACTAAACAAGGTTCTGAAGTCGCCCGCTAATTTTCTCCTCCCTCTTATGCAGCACGATTCAATTCAAACAAACGTTATGTTGAAATCCACCGAAATCCCAAGGGAAATGCAAAACATTTGAGTGCATATGGTAGAAAAAACAATGCAGTTTCAGCGGTGAAACTACTTCAAGCTTGACGGGTCTTTGTGCGGGCCGGATAACTTAATTACTTCATAGTGCATCACCATACACCAACGAGCAATTAAGAAAAATTTAGGTACAATAAAAAATTCACAAAACACCTATTTTTTTTTACCTGGATATGGTTCCATCATGTTTCAAGATTGTTATGGGATTCACTGTTGACGAAGGACCCAAGCGTCCACCGGCTGCATGCACCGCTGTTGGCGTGCACCTACAAGATGGAATCATGAAATACATGAAGATGCCCAAACAACCAGTTTCTCACCACATGGGTGTCATGGTTGCCAATACCATATAGAAATAGATCAATGTGGAAGTACAAGCATACTAAAAACATTGAGAAGTTGTAGTTGTGTTGCTGTACTGTACAATAAAAATTCTTCAATAATTCTGCCATAAAAATTACTCTAGTGACTACTGCCCATATGTATTTCTATATGGTATGGGTAATAATTGAACATATTACGTGCTGGTGTAGTATCGTACAAATAAAAAATTACATGGCTGCCTAACTCCTGTCTCTGGACAAATTGAAACCGGGGTTGCCGCATGCCTGCAGTCTCGAGACTGCACTGAGTCGAAGTAGCGTGAAGGACAGGAGGAGCTTCCGGGTGAAGACAAATTCAGATTTGTGCCGAAAATCTTGTCAAATTCGATGTAAATTTATCTAAATCAGAGATTCACGGCAAGTGAGCAACC
>NC_057801.1:44951920-45031661 GCF_018294505.1 Triticum aestivum | reverse complement strand
GTGCCTGAGCGGACTGGGCGGCTCCAGCAGTCCGGCTAAGAGGGGAGGCTCGGAGAGCTGCTGGCCTGTGGTGTGCGCATGGGCGGGCAGAGGCAGGCGACAGCACCGGAGCGCCCGAGCGGACTGGGTGGCTCCAAAACTCCGGCTAATAGGGACCGCTTGGGGCGCTGTTGCACCCCTCCACGGCCAGCAGCCAGCCAAGCGCGCAGAAGCAGGCCACAACACCAGTGAGGAGAGCTCGCGTTCGCCGGCCTGGAATCCGGCCGCAAGGAGGAGGGGAAGGCAGGAGCTGCGGCTAGGGTTCTCCCACGAGCCAAGCACGGAGACGGTGCGGGTCGTGAGTTGGAGAGCGCTTTTTTCCCTCTGTTTATACGATTTTTGCGTTGAGGAAGCATTATATGCGGACGCAACATGGAATATTCCTCTGCGGGAGGACTGCGGTCAGCCGTGGTAAATTGCTAATTGCACACTTGACACGGAATTAAATTAATCTTAACCATTAGTGGGGCTAATCTAACGGTGCTAATCAAGATGTGTACATCTGCCGTGTGGTTTTAAAAAAGAATTAGTATGATTGTTTAATTGTAGTATATAGATTATATTATCTGTTTTGGATGTTTAATGAGATTTATTATACACTTCTATATTATTTTTGGGACTAACCTATTAACCGGAGGCCCAGTCCAAATTGCTATTTTTTGTCTTTTTCAGTGTTTCACAGAAAAGGAATATCAAACGAAGTCCAAACGGAATGAAACCTTCGGGAGAATCGTTCTTGGAACAAACGCAATGTAGGAGACTTGGAGTGTACGTCAGGGAAGCAACGAGGTGGCCACAAGGGTCCAGGGCCTGCCCTACCCCTGGGCGCGCCCCCACCCTCGTGGGCCCCTCGTGGCTCCCCTGACCTACTTCTTTCGCCTATATATACTCATATACTCTGAAAACATCCAGGAGCACCATAGATTGAGAGTTCTGCCGCCGCAAGCCTTTGTAGCCACCAAAAACGAATCGGGACCCTGTTCTGGCACCCTACCGGAGGGGGGATCCATCACCGGTGGCCATCTTCATCATCCTGGCGCTCTCCATGACAAGGAGGGAGTAGTTCACCCTCGGGGCTGAGGTTATGTACCAGTAGCTATGTGTTTGATTGCTCTCTCTCTCGTGTTATTGATTTGGCACGATGTTGATGTATCGCGAGCTTTCCTATTATATTTGGATCTTACGATGTCCCCCCCCCCTCTACTCTCTTATAATGGATTGAGTTTTCCCTTTTAAGTTATCTTATCGGATTGAGTCTTTAATGATTTGAGAACACTTGATGTATGTCTTGTATGTGCTTATCTGTGGTGACAACGGGATATCACGTGATCCACTTGATGTATGTTTTGGTGGTCAACTTGCGGGTTTCGTGCCTCGTAAACTTATGCATAGGGGTTGGCACACATTTTCGTCTTGACTCTTCGGTAGAAACTTTGGGGCACTCTTTGAAGTACTTTGTGTTGGTTGAATAGATGAATCTGAGATTGTGTGATGCATATCGTATAATCATACCCACAGATACTTGAAGTGATATTGACGTATCTAGGTGACATTAGGGTTTTGGTTGATTTGTGTCTTAAGGTGTTATTCTAGTACAAACTCTATGTTAGATTGAACGGAAAGAATAGCTCTGTGTTATTTTACTACAGACTCTTGAATAGATCGATCAGAAATGATAACTTTGAGGTGGTTTCGTACCTTATAATAATCTCTTCGCTTGTTCTCCGCTATTAGTGACTTTGGAGTGAATCTTTGTTGCATGTTGAGGGATAGTTATAGGATCCAATTATGTTATTATTGTTGAGAGAACTTGCACTAGTGAAAGTATGAACCTTAGGCCTTGTTTCCTAGCATTGCAATACCGTTTACGCTCACTTTTACTACTTGTTACCTTGCTGTTTTTATATTTTTCGATTACAAATACTCATATCTACCATCCATATTGCACTTGTATCACCATCTCTTCGCCGAACTAGTGCACCTATACAATTTACCATTGTATTGGGTGTGTTGGGGACACAAGAGACTCTTTGTTATTTGGTTGCATGGTTGTTTGAGAGAGACCGTCTTCATCTTATGCCTCCCACGGATTGATAAACCTTTGGTCATCCACTTGAGGGAAATTTTCTACTGTCCTACAAACCTCTGCACTTGGAGGCCCAACAATGTCTACAAGAAGAAGGTTGCGTAGTAGACATCAAGCTCTTTTCTGGCGCCGTTGCCAGGGAGGTGAGTGCTTGAAGGTATATCTTTAGATTTTGCAATCGAATATTTTTGTTTCTTGTTTTATCACTAGTTTACTCTATAAAAGAATACTACAAAAACAAATGGAATTGAGTTTGCCTCATACGCTTCATCTTTTTAATATCTTTCATGAGAATGATGGTAAGGAAAATTGTGCTCAAGTGCTAGAATAAGAAGTCTATAAAATGTTTGGCACTAAATCTTTGAATGAGAAGCATGATTGCAATGTTATTAGTATGAACTCTTTGAATATCCATGGTACTAATGATGATTGCACTAGTCATGATGAAAATGTCTCTTATAAGTATGTCAATTTTTGTGGAGTGCATAGAGTTTGCAAGTACACACAAAATAGGGAAGATAGATTTTGCAAGAGGCATAAGTATTTAGAAACCAAATGGTTGCAAAAGGCTAGATGCTTGTGCTGAAAATTTAAAATTTCTTTGCCATCCTTGTGAACTTTGCAATGAATGTGATCATTCAAATCCCCAATGCAAATTATTTCATGATCGTATCATGTCCAAAAATTGTGATGACTTGATTTCTCTTGCACATCATAATGAACTTAGTTTGCTTTTGGGTTCTGAAGAAATAAAACATATAACTAAAGATATGCCAGAATTTGTCCTTGATAAAGTTCTTGATTTTGATCTAGATGAAATTTTTATGTATTGTGCGATGAATTTCATTGAAAATCCTTATATTGCCAATTACATAAAGAAAATAAATCAAATAGAAGATGAAGAGAATACTAATGACAGGGAAGAGACTTCCCAATTATTTCTTATGATGAATCATGTAAGGAGGAGGAGCTTTCTATTCAACCAATCTCATTAATAAGGAGCTCATAAAAGAGGGTTAAACCCACACATGATGTGAAGAAGAAAAAGAAAAGACGGAGAAGAAAGGGTGGAAAGGTATCCCTCCCAAATGATGTTGCTCCTATTACTCATTGTGATGATGATAATTGCTATACTATTGGTGCTATCCATACTATTAATGATTCGAGTGATTATGCTTATGATATGAAAAGGCCCAAGCTTGGGGATGCTATGTTTGATGAGAATGACATGTTTGAGAATTTATTTGCTGCAATTAATGTTTGTCCCAAGTTTGGGGATGCTATGTTTAATGAAGATGATATATTTAGCCTCCCGAGTTTTGATGAGCAAATTTATTATGACGATAGCATGCCTCCTATTTATGATGATTATATTGATGAAAATGGGTTTGGAAGAGTTTTAACTTTAGGAAGTAATGATCCCATTATTTTGGAGGATGCTTCATCTTATTGTGATAATTATGAAAGTGGATTTGGAGAGGTCATAACTTTACTTAGTAATGATTCCACTAACTTGGAAGAGGTTTCAATTGATTATGATGAGAACAAAGTTGCTACTTATGATGATTATTGTGATGATACTTATGCTATAAAAAGTAGTGATGATTATATTTATAAAACTTGTCATGATTATGATTACCCTTTTTCTTAACATTACTCTTTTAGTGTGGAAACAATTTATAGTATTCGAGTTTCTTATGATACTCTCACTATTCTGATTGAGAAGAATTTTGCTTATGTAGAGAGTAGTAAATTTTCTATGCTTGTAGATCATGAAAAGAATGCTTTATGTGATGGTTATATTGTTGAATTCACTCATGATGCTCCTGAAAATTATTATGAGGGAGGAACATATGCTTGTAGGAATTGCAATAATATCAAGTTTCCTCTCTATGTGCTTAAAGTTTTGAAGTTATGCTTGTTTTGCCTTCCTATGCTAGTTGATTATTGCTCCCATAAGTTGTTTGCTCAAAAATCCCTATGCATAGGAAGTGGGTTAGGCTTAAATGTGTTAGTCATATTCTTCATGATGCTCTCTTTATGTTTCAATTCTTATCCTTTTATATGAGCATCATTGAAATCATCATGGCTAGCTTGGTGCATTAAACGATAGCGCTTGTTGGGAGGCAAACAACTTTTATTTTTGTCATTTGCTTTTGTTCCTGTTTAGTAATAAATAATTCATCTAGCCTCTAGTTAGATCTGGTTTTATGTTTTAATTAGCGTTTGTACCAAGTAGAATCTTTGGGAAGACTTGGGTGAAGTCTATGCGATCTTGCTGTAAAAAACAAAAACTTTTGCGCTCACGAGATTAGCTGCCTTTTTTTTACTAGAGAGCGGTTTTAGGTTGATTCTTTTTTCAGATGATTAACAGACAAATTCCTCAGGTCCACAAATTTATTTCATAATTGTTGGAGTTACAGAAGTATTCGACTGATACAGATTACTACAGACTGTTCTAATTTTGACAGATTCTATTTTCTATGTGTTGTTAGCTTATTTTGATGAATCTATGAGTAGTATCGGAGGGTATGAACTATAGAGAAGTTGGAATACAGTATATACTACACCAATATGAATTTAGAATGACTTCACAACAGTAACTAAGTGGTGATTTATTTTCTTATACTAACGGAGCTCACGAGTTTTGTGTTGAGTTTTGTTTTATGAAGTTTTCATGTTTTGGGTGAAGTTTCGATGGACTAAGGAATAAGGAGTGGCAAGAGCCTAAGCTTGGGGATGCCGAAGGCACCCCAAGGTAATGTTCAAGGACAACCAAGATCCTAAGCTTGGGGATGCCCCGGAAGGCATCCCCTCTTTTGTCTTCGTTCATCGGTAACTTTACTCGGAGCTATTTTTATTCACCACATGATATGTGTTTTGCTTGGAGCGTCATCTTGTTTTGTTTTGCTTGCTGTTTGAATAAAATACCAAGATGTGAAATTCTTAAATGTTATAGAGTCTTCACATAGTTGCACAATTATTCGACTACTCATTGATTTTCACTTATATCTTTCAGAGTAGTTTGTCATTTGCTCTAGTGCTTCACTTATATATTTTTAGAGCACGGTGATGGTTTTATTTTATAGAAATTATTGATCTCTCATGCTTAACTTATATTATTTTGAGAGTCCATTAGAACAGCATGGTAATTTGTTTGGGTTATAAAATTAGTCCTAATATGATGGGCATCCAAGTTGGGTATAATAAACACTTTCATATATAGTGCATTGAATACTATGAGAAGTTTGATACTTGATAATTGTTTTGAGATATAAAGGTGGTAATGTTAGAGTCATGCTAGTTGGGTAATTATGAAATTGAGAAATACTTGTGTTAAAGTTGGCAAGTCCCGTAGCATGCACGTATGGTGAACGTTGTGTGACAAATTTGAAGCATGGGGTGTTTCTTTGATTGTCTTCTTTATGAGTGGTGGTCGGGGATGAGCGATGGTCTTTTCCTACCAATCTATCCCCCTAGGAGCATGCATAGTAGTACTTTGCTTCGAGGGCTAATAAACTTTTGCAATAAGTATATGAGTTCTTTATGACTAATGTGAGTCCATGGATTATACACACTCTTACCCTTCCGCAATTTGCTAGCCTCTACGGTACCGTGCATTGCCGTTTCTCACCTTGAGAGTTGGTGCAAACTTCACCGATGCATTCAAATCCCATGATACGATACGCTCTATCACACATAAACCTCCTTATATCTTCCTCAAAACAGCCACCATACCTACCTATTATGTCATTTCCATAGTCATTCCGAGATATATTGCCATGCAACTTTCCACTGTTCCATTTATTATGAAACGCTCCATCATTGTCATATTGCTTTTGCATGATCATGTAGTTGACATCGTATTTGTGGCAAAGCCACCTTTATAATTCTTTCATACATGTCACTCTTGATTCATTGCATATCCCGGTACACTGCCGGAGGCATTCACATAGAGTCATATTTTGTCCTAAATGTTGAGTTGTAATTCTTGAGTTGTAAATAAATAGAAGTGTGATGATTTCCATTATTAGAGCATTGTCCCATGTGAGGAAAGGATGGTGGAAGCAAGGATTCCCCCACAAGTAGGGATGAGTCTCCGGACTTTATGAAAAATAAAATAGGCCAAATAAGCCCAAAGAAAAAAAGAGGCCAAATAAGCCCAAAGAAAATAGAGGCCAAAGAAGCCTACCAAAATAAAAAAAATTAAAAAAATGAGAGAAAAAGAGAGAAGGGACAATGTTACTATCCTTTTACCACACTTGTGCTTCAAAGTAGCACCATGATCTTCATGATAGAGAGTCTTCTATGTTGTCACTTTCATATACTAATGGGAATTTTTCATTATAGAACTTGGCTTGTATATTCCAATGATGGGCTTCCTCAAAATGCCCAGGTCTTCGTGAGCAAGCAAGTTGGATGCACACCCACTTAGTTTCTTTTCGATGAGTTTTCATACATTTATAGCTCTAGTGCATCCGTTGCATGGAAATCCCTACTCCTCATATTGACATAAATTGATGGGCATCTCCATAGCCCGTTGATTAGCCGCGTCAATGTGAGACTTTTTTTTGTTTACTCACATAATCCCTATCATCATACTCTACTCCACCCATAGTGCTATGTCCATGGCTTACGCTCATGTATTGCATGAGAGTTGGAAAGGCTGAAGCACGTTAAAAATATGAACCAATTGCTCGGCTTGTCATTGGGGTTGTGCATGATGGGAGCATTTTGTGTGACGAAAATGAAGCATGGCCAAACTATATGATTTTGTAGGGATAAGCTTTCTTTGGCTATGTTATTTTGATAAGACATGATTACTTTGTTAGTATGCTTGAAGTATTACTATTTTTATGTCAATATTAAACTTTTATCTTGAATCTTTTGGATCTGAACATTCATGCCACAATAAATAAAATTACATTGAGAAATATGCTAGGTAGCATTCCACATAAAAAAAAATTATATTTTGATCATTTACCTACTCGAGGACGAGCAGGAATGAAGCTTGGGGATGCTTGATACGTCTCCAACATATATATAATTTTTGATTGTTCCATGCTATTATAGTATCTGTTTTGGATGTTTAATGGGCTTTATTATACACTTCTATATTATTTTTGGGACTAACCTATTAACCGGAGGCCCAGTCCAAATTGCTGTTTTTTTGCCTATTTCAGTGTTTCGCAGAAAAGGCATATCAAACGGAGTCCAAACGGAATGAAACCTTCAGGAGAATCGTTTTTGGAACAAATGCAATCCAGGATACTTGGAGTGGACGTCAGGGAAGCAACAAGGTGGCCACGAGGGTCCAGGGCGCGCCCTACCCCCTAGGCACGCTCCCCACCCTCGTGGCTCCCCAGACTGACTTCTTTCACCTATATATACTCATATACCCCGAAAACATCCAGGAGCACCATAGATCGGGAGTTCCGCCGCCGCAAGCCTCTGTAGCCACCAAAAAGCAATTGGGACCCTGTTTCAGCACCCTGCCAGAGGGGGATCCATCAACAGTGGCCATCTTCATCATCCCGGCGCTCTCCATGACGAGGAGGGAGTAGTTCATCCTCGGGTCTGAGGTTATGTACCAGTAGCTATGTGTTTGATCTCTCTCTCTCTCTCGTGTTCTTAATTTGGCATGATCTTGATGTATCTCGTTGCTATTATAGTCAGATCTTATGATGTTTCTCCCCCTCTACTCTCTTGTAATGGATTGAGTTTTCCCTTTGAAGTTATCTTATCGGATTGAGTCTTTAAGTATTTGAGAACACTTGATGTATGTCTTGCATGTGCTTATTTGTGGTGACAATGGGATATCACGTGATCCACTTGATGTATGTTTTGGTAATCAGCTTGCGGGTTCCGTGCCTCGTGAACTTATGCATAGGGTTTGGCACACCTTTTCGTCTTGACCCTTTGGTAGAAACTTTGGGGCACTCTTTCAAGTACTTTGTGCTGGTTGAATAAATGAATCTGAGATAGTGTGATGCATATCGTATAATCATACCCACAGATACTTGAGGTGACATTGGAGTATCAAGGTGACATTAGGGTTTTGGTTGATTTGTGTCTTAAGGTGTTATTCTAGTACGAACTCTATGATAGATTGAATGGAAAGAATAGCTTCGTGTTATTTTACTATGGACTCTTGGATAGATTGATCAGAATGGATAACTCTGAGGTGGTTTCGTACCCTACAATAATCTCTTCGTTTGTTCTCCGCTATTAGTGACTTTGCAGTGACTTTTGTTGCATGTTGAGGGATAGTTATATGATCCAATTATGTTATTATTGTTGAGGGAACTTGCTCTAGTGAAAGTATGAACCTCAGGCCTTGTTTCCTATCATTGCAATACTGTTTACGCTCACTTTTACTACTTGTTACCTTGCTGTTTTTATATTTTCAGATTACAAATACTCATATCTACCATCCATATTGCACTTGTATCACCATCTCTTCGCCGAACTAGTGCACCTATACAATTTACCATTGTATTGGGTGTGTTGGGGACACAAGAGACTCTTTGTTATTTGGTTGCAGGGTTGTTTGAGAGAGACCATCTTCATCCTACGCCTCCCACGGATTGATAAACCTTAGGTCATCCACTTGAGGGAAATTTGCTACTGTCCTACAAACCTCTGCACTTGGAGGCCCAACAATGTCTACAAGAAGAAGGTTGGGTAGTAGACATCATATTTTACCTAGAAGAGAGGAGTAGGTCCTAAGTATTAAGAACAATTAGTTAGTGTTGATTATATATGACTATGATGATGATAAGAAGCTTTTATTATGTGCTACAACATCTTAGACTTGATGGTGATGCTGGGTAGGAGTAGTGATTATGAGTACTATGATTATGATGAGGAGTTGTTATTATAACTAGTGACCAAGTTGTTATATGATGTCTCATGGACGAAAATGATGATGATGAGAAGTTATATGACAATGATATATTATGATGATAAGTTGTTAATGATATTATGATGATGATGATGATGATAAGTTATTATGTCATTGGGTGAAAGAACCACGGATTAGTTTCAAATGGATGGATCCAAAGTGACCATTGGTTACTTTGGATCCATGCACTCGAAACTAATCCAAGGTTCTTTCACCTAGTGATTTAATAACTCATTATAATGTAAAAACAATCTCTAAATTGCTACTGTATGAAAAATTCTATAAAGGTGTATGAATACGACCTAAAATTCAAAAGAAATAGGATACAGAATAATTGTAGTAGCGGTTGTTTTGGAAAGCACTACTAGTAATTAGCAGTATCGGTTGTTATGGAAAGCGCTACTACTAAGTAGATATAGCAGTAGCGAGTGCCAGTAGGTGCTACTGCTAAGCTTTAGCTATAGCGCAGTATTAGTAGCATGCTTACCCGTGCTACTAACAGGCCAAAAACCAGCACTACTGTTAGGCTTTTCTCTAGTAGTGACCAAGTGTTGGAGTAGAATCTGATTAGGCCTTCTCCATCGGGGTCTTCAACATCTTCCTTCATCATAGGTTCTTCTAAACCTTCCCTGAGGGCTTCTTTCTGTTTCTTGGTAACTTATTGTACCTTGGGGTAAATGTGGCATTGAGTGGGGTAGTGCGTGGTTCCTTCACACAGGAAGCAAGTAACCCGCCCAGTCGGGCATTCTTCGGCTGGGTGATTCTCCTCACAATGAGGGCATCCATCCTTGTGTCCCTCCTGGGTGTGTCCTATTTCTCCGTAAATCTTGCATGCACAAGGCTTTTCACTTTAGGGTTAGATGGCTTCTAGGTAAGACGGGATCTTGTCAGAGTCTTCTTGAATTCTTCCCAAGTCTTTGCTCCATTCCATCCCTATATGGCTTGACGCATTTGCCACCATGTTACAGAACTTCCTTCAAAGTACTGAAGAGCGTACGATACTTCATTCTTCCTTGAAACGAAATTGCTCCCGAAGTGATTCTCCATGTTCTGAATCCATAGCTCTGCCTCCAACGGAGTCATCGGTCCAGAGAATACCAGTCCAACTTCATTCATCATCTATCTGGTCCAAGGGGTTTAGGGTGAGATAAGAGAGAGCCGGATAGAGAGAGAGAGAGAGATAGAGAGATACACACAAATTCAAACAATAGTTTTGAAGAAAAGGGTTTTATTTTGTGGCTGTCGGAAAACATCAAACAAATGATAGCTCACAAATCGTCACATCTAACGTAAGTGTATAACAGGGGTTTGGTCTTCTAAAGGTCAAATAATTCTTCAAATTCTTCAAGTCTTCAGAGTCTTCAACTCTTGTAGCTTCAACTCTTCTAATGCATGCTGAAATCCTCTTTACTCTGAAGAGGCCATCAGTCATCCGATATCTTGTCCTTCTTGGAGCGGCTTCAGTTGATTCTTCGTGTGCTCAAAAAGGGAAAAAGGGTATATTCTAACTATTTGAGGTAAGAGGGGCTATTTGATAAAATCAGAAAAGATGAGAAGTAATGTCTATTACTCTTTTCAATTTTGTACACAATTGTCTTAGCGTATCATTGAACCTTACAAGGTTTAAAAGAGAGGAGCGATGTTCCTTTGATCTTGATTTGTAATCTAGTTCCGTGCTGGACTTGCCTACACAACGTTACAATTGCCTATTTGTCTGTTCTCAGTTGTTTTGTGACATTAATGATGTCATACTATGCTTACCGTATTACAAACTTTGTCTCTTTATCCTTAGCTGTCAATCCAATATGAAGAAACAAACAATACATTAGCCATGGTACATAGTCATATGTTTGGAACTTGGTTTCATTATGTACTTTGCAGTAAAATACAACTAATATTTTACACGGGTTCACCAAAATAAGTTTTGTATATAAACCAATGCTATTTTGTTTGGTTTTGCTACCTCCATAATATCTTCTGTTCTGGTAGTACTAATGTAAAAACTCAACTTTTCAGCAAGCTATGGAAAAAATGTTGGAACCGTCACCTTCTGAAGGTAACAAGGCAACTATAACCGCAATGTCACCTCTTGTTGTAGTGGGTCAGTACCTGTCCACCAACAGTGCCAAAAGCATGTTCCTGCATAATACTGGGTTGGTTGCTAAAGAAATCTCGTCCAAACTGCCTCATGATCAAGATATGCAACCTCAAAACAATGTCATATATGCACTCCAGACACAAGTCCATTCCCTAACAGAGACCCTTTGTGACACAAGGACAACCATTGGTTGATATCGTCAAGATATGCATGGTTTTGAAACCAGACTATTAGACATTTGCTATGTTGTTCAGGAGCCTAGGAGAAATGAAGGCGAAGGTTATGGTGCTCCATCGGACAGTACAACATGAAAATGTATCAGTCAGGTCAAATGAACAGACCTTCTAAAGTTCTGGTGGTGCATTTATCTGCCAGACTGTTAACTTTTATGCCAACCTTCCTTTTATTTCATGGTTGTAATTTGTTTAATTGCGATACAAAATTTGTACTTAACGTGTGATACGCCCCCATCGTATCTATCATTTTTTATTGTTTCATGCCAATATTATACAACTTTAACATACTTTCTCCAACTTTTTATATGATTTATTTGGACTAACTTACTAATCCAGTGCCAGTGCCAGTTCTTGTTTGTTGCATGTTTTTGTATCGCAGAAATCCATATCAAACGAAGTCCAAATGTGATGAAACTCTAAGGATAATTATTTTGGAATATTTGTGAATTTTAGTAGGTGGAATCAATGTAAACGGATGACCGAGGCCACCACAACGCACCAGGGCATGCCACTAGGCCCAGGCATGCCCTGGTGTATCGTGCCTTCCTCTAACATCGCTTGGAGCTATACTTTGGGTGCAAGGAAGCTTATATCCAAAAAAAATCGTATAAAAAGATCAACGCAATCGGAGTTACAGATCTCCAGGAATTTAAGAAACCATGAAGGGCTATGATACGTCTCCAACGTATTTATAATTTTTGATTGTTCCATGCAATTATATTACCCGTTTTGGATGATTATGGGCTTTACTTTACACTTCTATATCATTTTTGGGACTAACCTACTGACCGGAGGCCCAGCCCGAATTGCTGTTTTTTGCCTATTTCAGTGTTTCGAAGGAAAGGAATATCAAATGGAGTCCAAATGGAATGAAACCTTCGGCAGTGATCTTTTTGAAACAAACGTAATCCAGGAGACTTGGAGTGTACGTCAAGAAGCAAACGAGGCGGCCACGAGGGTGCCCGGCGCGCCCAAAGGGGTGGGTGCGCCCCCACCCTCATGGGCCCCTCGAGCGTCAACCGACATACATCTTCCAGGAGCACCACGAGAAATTATTTCCACCACGACAACCTTCTGTATCTGCGAGATCCCATCTTGGAGCCTTCGCCGTCGCTCCGCCGGAGGGGAAATCGACCATGGAGGGCCTCTACATCATCTCCAAGGCCTCTCCAATGAGTTGTGAGTAGTTTACCACAGACCTTCGTGTCCATAGTTATTAGCTAGATGGATTCTTATCTCTCTTTGAATCTAAATACAAAGTTCTCCTCGATCTTCTTGGAGATCTATTCGATGTAACTCTTTTTGCAGTGTGTTTGTCGAGATCCGATGAATTGTGTGTTTATGATCAAGTTTATCTATGAGAAATATTGGAATCTCCTCTGAATTCTTTTATGTGTGATTAAGTTATCTTTGCAAGTCTCTTCGAATTATGAGTTTGGTTTGGCCTACTAGATTGATCTTTCTGGCAATGGGAGAAGTGCTTAGCTTTGGGTTCAATCTTGCGGTCTCCTTTCCGAGTGACAACAGGGGCAGAAAGGCACGTATTGTGTTGTTGCCATCGAGGATAAAAAGATGGGGTTTATATCATATTGCATGAGTTTATCCCTCTACATCATGTCATCTTGCTTAATGTGTTACTCTGTTCTTATGAACTTAATACTCTAGATGCAGGCAGGGGTCGGTCGATGTGTGGAGTAATAGTAGTAGATGCAGAATCGTTTCGATCTGCTTTTCACGGATGTGATGCCTATATACATGATCATGCCTAGATAATCTCATAACTATGCGCTTTTCTATCAATTGCTCGACAATAATTTGTTCACCCACCGTAATACTTATGCTATCTTGAGAGAAGCCACTAGTGAAACCTATGGTCCCCGGGTCTATCTTTTATCATACAAGTTTCCCATCTACTTTTATTTGCATCTTTGATTTTCCAATATATATCATAAAAATACTAAAAATATTTATCTTATCATATTATCTCTATCGGATCTCACTTTTGCAAGTGGCCGTGAAGGGATTGACAACCCCTTTATTGCGTTGGTTGCGAGGTTCTTGTTTGTTTGTGTAGGTGCGTGGGAATTTTGAGGAGCCTCCTACTAGATTGATACCTTGGTTCTCAAAACCTAAGGGAAATACTTACGCTACTTTGCTGCATCACCCTTTCCTCTTCAAGGAAAACAAACGCAAGCTCAAGATGTAGTAGGAAGGATTTCTGGAGCCGTTGCCGGAGAGGTCTTCGCTAAAGTCAAGACATACCAAGTACCCATCACAAACTCATGTCCCTCGCATTACATTATTTGCCATTTGCCTCTCGTTTTACTCTCCCCTACTTCACCCTTGACGTTTTATTCGCTCTCTCTTTCCCAATCTCCTTTCTCTTTCGCTTGTCTTCTTGCATGCCTATTTGCCCTTATGGCTTTGCCTAAGAGCACCGACCTTCATCTTAGAAGGTTGGAAGAGATTGAATTAAACATTAGAAGTTTTTTGACTTTACAATTTGATCATAATAGTTTATTTAGAAAAGAGCTTAAAGAATAAAAAAGCTTTATGGAGTACCATGAACAAAGAGCTTGATGATATGTCTAAAGAATTTTATGGTTTGAATTCTCAGATTGCTTGTCTTGAAAAATCAATAGCCCAAATTTCTAATAAGCAAGCCACCTTGGTCAATAAGATGGCTGCCAAACCAGAAGGGTTAGGAGAAAATAATGATGAAGATCTAAAAGTTATTGATGTCTCTCCTATTAAATCTTTGTTTTGCAATATGAATCTTGATAATGATGGGACTGGAGATGAGTCAACTTTAGTTAAAAGGCGTCCCAATAATTCGGAGTTTTTAGATCTTGATGCTAAATTTGGTAAAAGTGGGATTGGAGAGGTCAAGACTTTAAATAGCATCGAACCCACTATTATGTATTTCAAGGAATATAATTATGATAATTATTCTTTAATAGATTGTATTTCCTTGTTAAAATCCGTGTTGAATTCTCCTCATGCTTATAGTCAAAATAAAGCTTTTACCAAACATATTGTTGATGCCTTGATGCGATCTTATGAGGAAAAACTTAATTTGGAAGTTTCTATACCTAAAGAACTTTATGATGAGTGGGAACCTACTATAAAGATTAAAATTAAAGATCATGAGTGCTATGCTTTATGTGATTTGGGTGCTAGTGTTTCCACGATTCGGAAAACTTTATGTGATGTGCTAGGTTTCCATGATTTTGATGATTTCTCTTTAAATTTGCACCTTGCGGATTCCACCATTAAGAAACCTATGGGAAGGATCAATGATGTTCTTATTGTTGCAAATAGGAATTATGTGCCCGTAGATTTGATCGTTCTTGGTATAGATTGCAATCTTTCATGTCCTATTATTATTGGTAGACCTTTCCTTAGAACGATTGGTGCCATTATTGATATGAAGGAAGGGAATATTAGGTTCCAATTTTCATTAAGTAAAGGCATGGAACACTTTCCAAGAAATAAAGTTAAATTACCTTATGAATCTATCATGCGAGCTAAATATGAATCAAATACCAAAGATGGCAATACTTAAATCTATCCTCGCTTTTATGCCTAGCTAGGGGCGTTAAACGATAGCGCTTGTTGGGAGGCAACCCAATTTTATTTTTGTTTCTTACTTTTTGCTTATGTTTAGTAATAAATATTTCATCTAGCTTCTGTTTAGATGTGTTTTCATGTTTTAATTAGTGTTTGTGGCAAGTAAAACCTATAGGATTACCTATGGTAATAGTTAATTTGATTCTGCTGTAAAACAGAAACTTTGCGGTCACGAGAAAATCAATAAATCACAGAAACATGCTTTTGCGTTGATTCTTTTTGCTGTCTATCAATAGACAAATTGACTAGAACATCCTATTTTCGTAGGATTTTTAGTGTTCAGAAGTATTCGAAAGTTACAGATTACTACAGACTGTTCTGTTTTTGACAGATTCTATTTTTGGTGTGTTGTCTGCTTATTTTGATGCATCTATGGCTAGTATCGAGGGTTATGAACCATAGAGAAGTTGGAATACAGTAGGTTTAACACCACTATAAATAAAGAATGAGTTCATTACAGTACCTTATGTGGTGGTTTTTCTTTCTTGCACTAACGGAGCTTATGAGATTTCCTGTTGAGTTTTGTGTTATGAAGTTTTCAAGTTTTGGGTAAAGATTTGATGGAGTATGGAATAAAGGAGTGGAAAAATCCTGAGCTTGGGGATGCCCATGGAACCCCAATATATTCAAGGACAACGAAAAGCCTAAGTTTGGGGATGCCCCGGAAGGCATCCCCTCTTTCGTCTTCGTCTATCGGTAACTTTACTTGGAGCTATATTTTTATTCGCCACATGATATGTGTTTTGCTAGGAGCTTCTTGTATGATATGAGTCTTTTATTTTTAGTTACCACAATCATCCTTGCTGTACACACCTTTTGAGAGAGACATACATGATTTGGAATTTATTAGAATACTCTAGGTGCTTCACTTATATCTTTTGAGCTAGATAGTTTTGCTCTATGTGCTTCACTTATATTTTCTAGAGCATGGCGGTGGCTTTATTTTGAAGAAATTGTTGATCTCTCATGCTTCACTTATATCATTTTGATAGTCTTTTAGAACAGCATGGTATTTGCTATGGTTATAGATTTGGTCCTAGAATAAGGAGCATCCAAGTTGGGTATAATAAAAACTATCATAGAAAGTGCATTAAAAACTATGATCAATTTGATGCTTGATAATTGTTTTGAGATATAAAGGTGGTAATATTAGAGTCATGCTAGTTGGGTAATTATGAAATTGAGAAATACTTGTGTTGAAGTTGGCAAGTCCCGTAGCATGCACGCATGGTAAAAGTTGTGTGACAAAGTTGTTGCATGGGGTGCTCTTTTAATTGTCTTCCTTATGAGTGGCGGTCGGGGACGAGCGTTGGTCTTTTCCTACCAATCTATCCCTCTTGGGGCATGTGTAGTAGTACTTTGCTTCGAGGGCTAATAAACTTTTGCAATAAGTATATGAGTTCTTTATGACTAATGTGAGTCCATGGATATACACACACTTACCCTTCCACTTTGCTAGCCTTTATTATGACGCGCAACCTTCGCCGGTATCATGCACCCATTATTTAACTTCCTCAAAACAGCCACCATAACTACCTATTATGGCATTTCCATAGCCATTCCGAGATATATTGCCACACAAATTTCCACCGTTCCGTTTATTATGACACGCTCCATCATTGTCATATTGCTCTTTGCATGATCATGTAGTTGACATCGTATTTATGGTAAAGCCACCTTCAAAGTTTTTCATACATGTCACTCTTGATTCATTGCATATCCCGGTACACCGCCGGAGGCATTCACATAGAGTCATATTTTGTTCTAAGTATTGAGTTGTAATTCTTGAGTTGTAAATCAATAAAAGTGTGATGATCTTCATTATTAGAGCATTGTACCAAGTGAGGAAAGGATGATGAAGACTATGATTCGCCCACAAGTCCAAATGAGATTTCGGACTTTATAAAATAAAAGAGGCCAAATAAGCCCATAAAAAAAGAGGCCAAAGAATCCCACCAAATAAAAAAATTGAAATGAGAGAAAAGAGAGAAGGGACAATGCTACTATCTCTTTTCCACACTTTTGCTTGAAAGTAGCACCATGATCTTCATGATAGAGAGTCTCCTATGTTGTCACTTTCATATACTAGTGGGAATTTCTCATTATAGAACTTGGCTTGTATATTCCAATGATGGGCTTCCTCAAAACACCCTAGGTCTTCGTGAGCAAGCAAGTTGGATGCACACCCACTTAGTTTGTTTTGTTGACCTTTCATATATTTATAGCTCTAGTGCATCCGTTGCCTGGCAATCCCTACTCACTCACATTGATATCTATTAATGGGCGTCTCCCTAGCCCATTGATATGCCTAGTTGATGTGAGACTATCTTCTCCCCTTTTTGTTTTCACAACCACCACCATAGTGCTATGTCCATGGCTTGCGCTCATGTATTGCATAAGAGTTGAAAAGGTTGAAGCGTGTTAAAAAGTATGAACCAATTGCTCGGCTTGTCATCGGGGTTGTGCATGATGGGAGTATTTTGTGTGATGAAAATGAAGCATGGCCTAACTATATGATTTTGTAGGGATAAGCTTTCTTTGGCTATGCTATTTTTATAAGACATGATTATTTGTTAGTATGCTTCAAATATTATTATTTTTATGTTTTATAACCTTTTATATTGAATCATTTGGATCTGAACAATCATGCCACAATAAAGAAAATTATATTGAGAATTATGCTAGGTAGCATTCCACATTAAAAATTCTGTTTTTATCATTTACCTACTCGAGGGCGAGTAGGAATTGAGCTTGGGGATGCTTGATATGTCTCCAACGTATCTATAACTTTTGATTGTTCCATCCTATTATATTACCCGTTTTGGATGTTTATGGGCTTTTACTTTACACTTTTATATCATTTTTGGGACTAACCTACTAACCGGAGGCCCAGCCCGAGTTGCTGTTTTTTTGGCTATTTCAGTGTTTTGAAGGAAAGGAATATCAAATAGAGTCCAAACGGAATGAAACCTTTGGGAGCAATCTTTTTGGAACAAACGCAATCCAGGAGACTTGGAGTGGACGTCAAGAAGCGAATGAGGCGGCCACGAGGGTGCCCGGCGCGCCCTACGGGGGTGGGCGCGCCCCCCACCCTCGTGGGCCCCTCGAGCGTCAATCGACATACTTCCACTAGTAGAAAAGAGGGCTTTGGTCCACCCTGGGTTAGCCCATTAGTCCCGGTTCAATCTAGAACCGGGACTAATGGGGGCATTAGTCCCGGTTCGTCTGGACCTTTTAGTCCCGGTTGGTGCCACGAACCGGGACTAAAGGGTGTGATGCCCATTAGTACCGGTTCGTGGCACCAACCGGGACTAAAGGTTAGACCTTTAGTCCTGGTTCGAGCCACCAACCGGTACTAATGGGGTTTGACGCATTAGTACCGGTTCATGGCACGAACCGGTACTAAAGGTCACATTTTCAAACTCCACCCCCCTGTGGATTGCCTTTTCAGTTTAAAAAAAATAAAAGAAAATGATGAAAATGTCAAAAAAATAAAAAAAAATAGTTTCCCATGTGATATGTGGTCTAGTTGTTGGGAAAATTCGCAAATGTGAATTTCGACTTTATTTGCAAAATCTCTCTAGAATTTAGTAAAATGGGTATAACTTTTGCATACTGACTCAGATGAAAAAGTTTTTTATATGAAAAATCATCTACTCGAAAAGTTACATCCAAATCCTCAAAAGCCTAACAGAAAAAAAGTTACGGGGCTTTTAAGATCTAGAGTGTAAAAAATCGAAAAAATTTCAAACTGTGGTCAAACAATGGTCAAACAATGGTCAAACTAATTATTCTAGAATATTAGTTCCACTAAATAATTATTTTAGTTATTTTGAATTTTGGTCAAATCTGGTCAAACTGTGGTCAAACAATGGTCAAACTAATTATTCAAGAAATATTAGTGTTACTAAATAATTATTGTTTTTTAAAACAATAGTTTCAAACTCAAACAGTGAAATGCTCAAGCAAAATTCCTGAGGGTTAATAGGATTGACATCTTACTATTGTCAGCCAAACAACAAGTGCAGACTTGGAAACGAGGGAGAATAGAACCCGGAAGTTAAGCGTGCTCAGGCTGGGGGAGTGGGAGGATGGGTGACCGTTCGGGAAGTTAGATGATTAGGAATGATGAGGGGTGATTAGAGATTAGAGGATAAATTGAGTAGTGATGAGGGGTGGTGATTAGAGATTAGAGGTTAAAATAATTCAGAAATTTGAAAATAAAAAAATTTCAAAATTTTTTTTCAAAAAAAAATTCCAAAAAAAATTCATAAAATTTCCTTTAGTCCAGGTTGGTGTTACCAATCGGGACTAAAGGTGGAGCTCCACGTGGCCGCGACCTTTAGTCCCGGTTCGTTTAAGAACCGGGACTAAAGGGGAGAGGCATTAGTAACGACCCTTTAGTCCTGGTTCAAAAACCGGGACTAAAGGGCCTTACCAACTGGGACTAGTGGGGGGTTTTCTACTAGTGTTCTTCCTCCTATATATATCCACGGACCCCGAAAACATCCAGGAGCACCACGAGAAATTATTTCCACCACGGCAACCTTCTGTATCTACGAGATCCCATCTTGGAGCCTTCGTCGGTGCTCCGCCAGAGGGGGAATCGACCATGGAGGGCCTCTACATCATCTCCAAGGCCTCTCTGATGAGTTGTGAGTAGTTTACCACAGACCTTTGGGTCCATAGTTATTAGCTAGATGACTTCTTCTCTCTCTTTGAATCTCAATACAAAGTTCTCCTCGATCTTCTTGGAGATCTATTCGATGTAACTCTTTTTGCGGTGTGTTTGTCGAGATCCGATGAATTGTGGGTTTATGATCAAGTTTATCTATGAGAAATATTTGAATCTCCTCTCAATTCTTTTATGTGTGATTAAGTTATCTTTGCAAGTCTCTTCGAATTATCAGTTTGGTTTGGCCTACTAGATTGATCTTTCTTGCAATGGGAGAAGTGCTTAGCTTTGTGTTCAATATTGCGGTGTCCTTTCCGAGTGACAGCAGGGGCAGCAAGGCACATATTGTATTGTTGCCACCGAGGATAAAAAACTGGGGTTTATATCATATTGCATGAGTTAATCCCTCTACATCATGTCATCTTGCTTAATGCGTTACTCTGTTCTTATGAACTTAATACTCTAGATGCAGGCAGGAGTCGGTCGATGTGTGGATTAATAGTAGTAGATGCAGAATCGTTTTGATCTAATTGTCACGGACGTGATGCCTATATACATGATCATGCCTAGATAATCTCATAACTATGCACGTTTCTATCAATTGCTCGACAGTAATTTGTTCAACCACCGTAATACTTATGCTATCTTGAGAGAAGCCACTAGTGAAACCTATGGTCCCCGGCTCTATCTTTTATCATACAAGTTTTCCCTCTACTTTTATTTGCATCTTTTATTTTCCAATCTATATCATAAAAATACCAAAAATATTTATCTTATCATATTATCTCTATCAGATCTCACTTTCGCAAGTGGCCGTGAAGGGATTGACAACCCCTTTATTCCGTTGGTTGCGAGGTTCTTGTTTGTTTGTGTAGGTGCCTGGGACTTTTGAGGAGCCTCCTACTGGATTGATACCGTGGTTCTCAAAAACTGAGGGGAATACTTACGCTACTTTATTGCATCACCCTTTACTCTTCAAGGAAAACCAACACAAGCTCAAGACATAGCAGGCCAGATCTGGGGAACGCGAAACAGAAGAGAACAGAGAGGGAGATCCAATCTCAGAGGGGCTCCCGCCCCTCCGCCGCAATGGAGGCCATGCACCATAGGGGGAAACCTCCTCCCATCTAGGGGGGAGGCCAAGGAAGAAGAAGAAGAAGGAGGGGGGCTCTCTCCCCCTCTCTAGATGGCACAAGAGTGCAGCCGGGGCAAGGATCATGACGGAAATCTTCATCAACAATCTTGCTACCGTCAACACCAACTCTCTCCCCCTCTATGCAGCAGTGTAACACCCCTTCTCCTCATTGTAATCTCTGCTTAAACATGGTTCTCAACTCCATATATTATTTACCAATGATCTATGGTTATCCTATGATGTTTGAGTAGATCCGTTTTGTCCTATGGGATAATCATGATCTTGGTTGTATGATTGTATATTTTATTTATGGTGCTGTCCTACGGTGCCCTCCATCTCGTCCAAATGTGAGGGGTCCCCGCTGTAGGATGTTGCAATATGTTCATGGTTTGCTTATTGTCAGTGTTTCGGGGGTGACAACAGCCTAAACGCGAATAAGTGGTTTATGGCGTATGGGAGTAAAGAGGGCTTGATACTTAATGCTATGGTTGGGTTTCACAACCTTAATGATCTTTAGTAGTTGTGCATGCTTGCTAGGGATCCAATCATAAGTGCTTATGATCCAAGTAGAGAAATTATGTTAGCTCATGCCTCTCGATCATATAAAATTACAAGAATGATTACCGATACTTGTTATCAATTGCCTAGGGAAAAGTGACTTTCTCGTTGACAAAAGCTATCCACTTTTATTACCTTGCATTTTATTCTGTAGTTTTATTATCACAAATTACTCATAGTTTTATTCTTGCAAAATAGTTTTATAGTTGTTTTAGGTAAAGCAAACATCAGGTGTGCGTCAAGTTGTATTGGTGGTTGATAGAACTTGAGGGAAATTTGTTCTGCCTTTAGCTCCTTGTTGGGTTGGACACTCTTATTTATCAAAAAGGGCTACAAATGATCCCTTATACTTGTGGGTTATCAATGTGCAACCAG
This sequence comes from Triticum aestivum, assembly GCF_018294505.1. Taxonomy (NCBI): domain Eukaryota; kingdom Viridiplantae; phylum Streptophyta; class Magnoliopsida; order Poales; family Poaceae; genus Triticum; species Triticum aestivum. The sequence continues at coordinate 45,009,925 of NC_057801.1, read as the reverse complement.
CGGCTGAAGAAAACAGCAAGCCATTTTTGTATAGCCTACGGTGTTCCCTATATTTGCACTGGTGGTGAAATTTGATGGCCAGTGGATGCAATATGTGCAATCGCCTTAATAGCCCAACGTTAGTTCTAGGCTTATTTATTGCGTAGTCTTCATTTTCCCTGGTTTGCTAGTGGCCGCAACAACCATGGGCCATATATGGACCGTGGTAACCTTGAGCCTGCTACATGCCGCAGGATCCAACCTCCTACGGGCCGTTGGATAAATGTGCCTCCAATGGGCCGTTGGATAAATGGGCCTCCAACGGGTCGTAGAATCGGTGGGCCTCAGGCCGTCAGATAAATGGGTCCACATGGGTCGTAAATGGGAATAATTGGTATCGGGCCAACATGGTAAAGGGCCGTTAATAGGCCGAAAGACAGCAAAGGCTTAATTCCGTCACAGGCATAACGGGTCGTTAATGGGCCAGAATATAGGACGGGCTGGAAATGGCGCAACGGGTTAACAAGCCACAAACGGGCCGATTCTAACCACGGGCCGAATTTGTCCCATTAGGGGAACATGCCACTAACGGCCAGAAGTAATCGAGGGCCGGAAAGGAGCCCAAGAATGTATGGGCCGTCAATAGGCCGAAAGCTAACACAGGCTGGAAACGGCCCATGGAAATCATGGGCTGTTAATGGGTACAAAGAAATTTATGTTCATTATTGGCCAGAGTCACCGTGGGCCACTGAAGGGCCTAAAGATACGGAAGGGCTCATATGGGCTGAAAGACATCTTGGGCCATACATGAGACAAAAGTGAAACGGTCTGGTGTTATATTCAACGGACCACATGATGTTGTTGGGCCAATTTCGGGAAGGCCCTAATGGGCTATGAGTTACCCGGCTGTAAAATGGGCTATATGCGTACAGACCTTTAACATGCTTTTGATGGGCCGGCCCACTAACTTTTGACCAAGTCAAATGGGCCAGCCTTTGTAAGCTAAATGGGCCAGTGTTGGGCCTTCGCACGTGTCGACATATCATAGGCGCATATCTGACCCAATGACGAGCTGACACGTGTTTCCTTCGGCCAATTAGAATTTTACACGTGGAAAATCGATCACCATTTGTCCGGGCTGTTAACGGGTTATCGGATCAAAAACCGGACCCCATCGCTTAACGGCGACCCGTTACAGTGGATGCCACATGTCGGCCACCCTTGACGAAAGCACTTCTATGACGCGCGATTTATCGTCATGGAAGTGGACACTTCTATGATGATAATTTTGGTAATGTCATGGAACACTTCTACGACAGCACAAGTATGACTATCTTGATTCTATCATAAAATCGTCATTGATGCACATGCATGAAAATAAACGTGACCTACTGTGACAAACACGTATAATCATGGAAGTGTATTTTTTGTAGTGAGTACTATCGCTCGTTTCTCTCTTCTACTAACTCAGCCGACTTGCTGGGCCAGGGAGTGTGCCTATGGTCGGTTCTCAATTGCGGTCCGACATGTGTGTGCAAACGCAATAGGGGAGCAGCGTGCCAGACCGACTGACTGTCTCTGGTGCAATGCGAACGCAACGAGCGTGCACTATACATGTGTACTGCCGTTTACTTGAGGATTTGCTCAATGGCTCAATCCATGGATACAAAATTATATTTAAATGTCGAGGGCGGGGCTTTTTCCACGCGGTAGGCGGGGCAGTTCCGCCTAGTCGGTTTGACAGAGAGGCGAGAATATGAGGGAGTAGGCTGCTGCAAATGTAGGATTGTGTGATTTGATGGCGAGTTATTGCTAGCCATGTGCAGCCCTGTGATTTGACTTGCCATTATCATTTTCACTGCGGCACTACGACCAACGTGAGTCTCCTGATTCTTGACCACCTCCGTGGTATACAGGTGCCAGGTACTGTACTCCTTACTCCATTTGGCAAATGCAATAAATACTACTCCCTCTCTCCTCAGTTTACAAGGCGTGCGCGTACCCCTAGGTCGTCAATTTGACAAAACTAATAGATGTCATATACAGTATTACAAAAAACATACCATTATAAACTTCAGATGTTCTATTTTCAAACGGTATAATTTTTGTGTTATATAGTTTATATTACAGTGATAAAATGGACAACCTAGGTATACGCGTAGGACTTGTAAATTGAAAAGGAGGGAGTATGAAGAAAGAGATAGAGAGAAGTAAAAAAATTACTCTTATAGCCAACCTTAGCTAAGCTTATTGTATGAGTGACTAAGTGATGACTATGTATTACATGCCAACATCAGATAGCCTAATGCACCTAGACGGAGGAAGTAATTTCATGTATGCAAAGTTGGCAAAAAAATGCTCATTTATAGCCGGCTGAAATCTCCAACGGCGCGCCCGCACGAGCGAGGCGACGATCGTGGTAGGCATGACCATGATACAGGTTGCTGACAACCCTTGGATCTGAGATCGAACAGTCGCATGCTAAGTTGCTAAAAATTTGCAGAATAACCCTCCAGGATAGGATATTCACCCATAGGTTTAGAATCATGCCATGCAACCATTCAATCTCAAATCCAAGGGCTCTTGGAAGCCCATATCATGCTAGCGTAGAAAGCCCTACCGTTCGCACGCCCCACTCAACATTTTTACAATCGGAAAACCGCTAGCAGTTCGCTCCTACCTGTCCCCGGCCGTCCTTTAACATTATGATTGTTTGCTCCTAGTCGTCCCATCCTTTCACATTACAGTAGTTCCACTAATCCTATCCCTCCTCCCAAATCCATGGCGTCCCAAATCTCCATGATCGGCGGTGAGTACAAGGTTAGAACCATCACCGACGATGAGTTCGACGTCACCTATAGCCGTTCTTCCGCGACGGTGAAAGGATGCCTTGCTCGCTTCAGATGCATGTTCAAAAACTCAAAGGATGATGAGTGGGTCGCTGGGCTAGATTTTGAGTACACCACAGTCCTAGGAAAAGAGAAGAATCTAAAGGAGGAAGACAAGAAGAAGCCCGCCATGATCCAGGTTTGCGTGCATAACTTGTGCTTGGTATACCACATATGTCATGTCGACGTTGAGTGCGAGGTTTTAAGAACTTCCTCGGGGGCGGCAAAGTCAAATTCTTTCTGTAGACTTTAGGAACGACAAAGAAGTCCTGGGTCGGATAGGCCTCGTTGTAGGCCAGCCCTTCGACCTCTAGAGGAATGTTCTAGTGTCCTCCCGCCAGCCATCAATGCTGACCCTAGCAGCAGCCATGGTTCATCCTTCATACTGTAAACTAATGAAACCTCCGCCCAAGTTTCATCTTGCATGGCAGTGGAATGTACTAGATAGAGACCACATCAATTACGCTGCAATGGATGCCTACCTTTGTTTCAATATGTACAAGGGTTGGATGAAGAGTGAGAGCCAAGTGTGCGGTTCAAGCAAAGAAGTATCGGCCAAGAGGAAGAGGGACAAGGACGAAGTCGAGCATGTGGATGAGGAGTCCGAGTAAGTGGCAGTGTTGTTGCTCATGGTGGTTGTAATGCAATGTCTACCTGATTAGTTTCTTAGTTTAATTTCAGGGTGCTTAGTTTTATTTGAGGGGTGCGTTGTGCTGAGCCCGTAGCAGAACTATGTTATGTTCCTTCTCGTTACTTAACTCTTCAATATGTACATACTAGTATTTCTTATAGTTCATCTTGTAGTTGGTAGTACTACCACTCGTTTCTTCACATTGTATATGTACAATATATATATGGCTAACATCATATAGCCAGCAATTTAGTTGTCAAAGAATTCCAGGGTTCTTAGTTTTATTTGAGGGATGTGTTGTGCTGGACATCATTATTGTGACTCAAATGATTTTGCCATGTTATAATGAAATAAATACCTATGGACCAACATGCCAGCTCTCCCTCTATCTCACTACATTACAATAAAGTGTGGGACCTACTTGATCCCAACAACGTTCTTATTTTCCTGTAAAATTATTCGCTTGGTTACTCCTGACAAGTGGGGCCAAACTTATCATTATGAGATAGAGAGAATCCACATGTGGGTCTAGGCTTATTTTTGTCATATACCATGGTCAACGAGTTTGGTGTGAAAATAACATTGTCTAATGGCATTTTTACGCAAACATCTAACGAAACCATGACATTTTTAGATATCTAACTACATTTTTGAGAAAGCATATCACGGATCGATGGCATTTTTGAGTAGTTGTAACTTCTAGTGGCAAAACTGAGTGGTGAGACACAACTAGTGGCATAAATAATAAAAACCCAAGAATTAAATAGGTGTGTTAATTTATTTAATAGAATTTAGCACCCCATCTAAGCACGTACTAGCTTTTTTAATAGTACTATATGCATAATTTGGCGACGAGCGCTCTCTATATGTACCACATTTTTTCTTTTATTTCATCTTGTTAGTTTTGCTTCATGGTGCATTCCATCGATACTACTACCGTACAAAAGTATACATTTAAAAGGCTAAAGGGCGGGGCAGTCTCGCTTGGTCGGTCTCATGAGAGGCGAGGGCCTTTGTGATTTGAGGGGCTCATTACTACTGGAAGGCGAGGCCTTGTGATTTGACTGCTCATATAAATGTTGCCGATGATCTGAGGAGGAGCAAAGAACCGTGCAGTATACTCAAGTTTTCCACTGGAGTACTAGTACGATGGAGGAGCACGAAACACGGCAGCCCAATGCAATATGGTGATAAAAATGATCTAGTTTGCTAGTCATCGATCCCACGACGCCCCTCACTGTTTGCATTGTTCTATTCATGCCTCGCAGAGAACATGACACAAGCGTAGAAACACCTGAAGCAAAAGAAGAAACACAGGAGCAAAAGAAGAAGATTATCCCCCCCCCAAAGAAGGAAGACACACACACACAAAGTCTTGGGCTCTGCTCTATACTACATGAAGGGTTCCTGGCCGTGGAGTTGTAGCTGCTTCTTCATCGCCTCCACGACCTCCATCTGCTTGCGCGTCTCCTCCGCCATCTTCTTTATTCTGTTCATGACGCGGGATTTCTCGACGCGAGTCTTCATCATCTCTTCCACGGCCGCATTACGTACCTTGACAGCAGCCGAGTGGTCAATGCGAAGCTTCGCCAACTCCTCCTTCTGTTCCATGCCGAGGGTGTGCAACATCTTCAGCGAGGAACTACTCTCCTCATGCAGCAACTTCCAGCCGGCATTCTCCTCCTTCACCAGGTTGAGCTCGTGGCGGAGCTTCGCATTGTCCTCCTGAAGTTGCAAGATTTCGCAGGTCGCCTTCTTATCCGAGGCTATGCTCTTCTTCAGCAGCATCATCGAGCCGACGGTCAACTCCCAGTGCTCATTGAGCTCAGCGAGCATGTCGTCGAGGCTCTCCTTCAGCAGCTCCACCAAGCCGTCGATGAAATCCCTCTGCTTATTGTGCCAATCAGGCATGTCTATGAGGGATAACGACTCTAGCGCCGCTGCCGCCAGCTCGGCATCTTCGCCTCCGTGACTAGGGCACTTCTGGGAGCCCTCGCTTGCCCATGAGAGATCTTTCGAGGTCTTTGCGAGGCGACGAGCCCTCTTTTTTTTCCGCGGCCTTGGTCGTCGCTGCCTTGTTACGAGTTGTATTCGACCTAGAGCTCTGCACACCGACCATGGCAAGGATGGACGAACAAGAAATATTTAATTATGAGGAGGAAGGTAGAGTAATTTTCGGCTAGGTAGTTCCCCCTTTTATAACCTAGTACTAGCACTAGTACAAAAACCAGCATAGTGGGAACACGTTCAGGCTTGATACATACTACTACATGTGTCCTGGTTTATTTGTCTCCATTGTATTATGTGCCAAAGTTTGACCATAAATTTAACTAACAAAATATTCAGGCATGTCATATAAAATATATCATTAAAAATTATGTTTAAATACGAATCCAATGATATAATTTTACTAACATGCACTAACATTTCATGAGTTACATCGTTGGTAAAAAATAGCACAAATTACAAAGAGGACTAATAAAGCAGGACGGAGGTGATACATCTCCAACGTATCTATAATTTATGAAGTATCCATGCCATGTTTACAATAATTTTATATGGTTTTGGTATGATTTGCATGGAACTAACATGGACTGACACTGTTTTCAGCAGAACTACCGTGGTGGTGTTTTTTGTGTAGAAATGAAAGTTCTCCAAACACCACGAAACTTTTTGACGACTTTTATGGACCAAAAGATAACCATTGGGTCAGAGCAGCCCTGGTGGGTTGCACCCACCTCGGTGCCTCCCGTACCCCTTCTTTGCCCTATAAATTCCAAATATTCCAAAACCCTCGGGGAGACCCTAGATCGGAAGTTTCGCCACCGCAAGCCTCTATAGCCACCGAAAACCAATCGAGACCCCGTTCCGGCACCCTGCCGGAGGGGTAAATCATCTCCGGTGGCCATCTTCATCATCTCGGTGGCCACCACGATGAGGAGGGAGTAGTCCAACCTCGGGGCTAAGGGTTTGTACCAGTAGCTATGTGTTTAATCTCTCTCTCTCTCGTGCGACCTTGAGATGTCACGATCTTGATGTATCATGGGCTTTGTTAACATTGATGGGTCATATGATGTTTCTCCCCTCTCTACACTTGTTGTGATGAATTGAGTCTCTACCCTTTTGATGACCCACAAGTGTAGGGGATCTATTGTAGTCCTTTCGATAAGTAAGAGTGTCGAACCCAACGAGGAGCAGAAGGAAATGATAAGCGGTTTTCAGTAAGGTTTTCTCTGCAAGCACTGAAATAGTAGTGATAGATAGTTTTGTGATAAGATAAATAGTAATGAGCAAAAAGTAAATAAAGTAAATAAAGTGCAGCAAGGTGGCCCAATCCTTTATGTAGCAAAGGATAAGCCTGGACAAATTCTAATAATGAGGAAGGAGCTCCCGAGGACACATTGGGAATTATCGTCAAGCTAGTTTTCATCACGTTCATATGATTCGCGTTCGGTACTTTGATAATTTGATATGTGGGTGGACCGGCACTTGGGTACTGCCCTAACATGGACATGCATCCCACATATGATTAACGCCTATTGCAAGCATCCGCAACTACAAAATGGAGTATTAAGGTAAACCTAACCACAACATTAAACATACGGGTCCATATCAACCCCTAACGAAACTACGCATAAACTAGGGTTTAAGCTTCTGTCACTCTAGCAACCCATCATCTACTTATTACTTCCCTATGCTGTCCTCTAGGCCCAAATAATGGTTAAGTGTCATGTAGTCGACGTTCACATAACACCACTAGAGGAGAGACAACATACATCTCATCAAAATATCGAACGAATACCAAATTCACGTGACTACTAATAGCAAGACTTCACCCATGTCCTCAGGAACAAACGTAACTACTCACAAAGCATATTCGTGTTCATAATCAGAGGGGTAATAATATGCATGAAGGATCTGAACATATGATCTTCCACCAAGTAAACCAAATAGCATCAACTACAAGGAGTAATCAACACTACTAGCAACCCACAGGTACCAATTTGTGGTTTTGATACAAGATTGGATACAAGAGATGAACTACGATTTTGAGATGAGATGGTACTGGTGAAGATGTTGATGGAGATTGACCCACTCTTGATGAGAGGATCGTTGGTGATGACGTTGGTGATGATTTTCCCCTCCCGGATGGAACTGTCCCCGGCAGAACAGCACGGCCAGAGCCCTAGATTGATTCCGCCAAGGTTTCGCCTCGTGGCGGCGGAGTTTCGTCCCATAAGCTTGCCGACGATTTTTTCCAGGGGAAAACCCTTCATATAGCAGAAGATGGACGCCGGAGGCCCACCAGGGGGCCAGGAGATAGGGGGTCGCGCCCTATAGGGGGGGCGCCCCTATCTCCGGGACAGGGTGTGGGCCCCCTGGCCTATTTCTTTTGCTCATAAATTCTTAATAAATCCAAAAAGTTGTTTCGTGGAGTTTCAACACTTTTGGAGTTGTGCAGAATAGGTTTCTAACGTTTGCTCCTTTTCCAACCAGAATTCCAGCTGCCGGCATTCCCCCTATTCATGGTAAACCTTGTAAAATAAGAGAGAATATCCATAAGTATTGAGATATAATGTGTAATAACATCCCATAATGCAATAAATATTGATATAAAAGTATGATGCAAAATGGACGTATCACCTTTGAAGTTCTGTCTTGTTGGATTGAATGTTCAGATCTGAGTACACATGATATATGTCTTGCATATGAATACCCATGGTGACAATGATGTATTATTTTGATTCACTTGATATATGTTACGTCACTCAACTTGCGGATTCCCGAGGTGACTTTGGGGTAATCTATGCATATGGGTTGATGCACATTTTTATTATCTTTTCTCTGATAGAAACTTTGGGTTTTCCTTGTAATTCTTTGTGTGGACTGAGTATTATGAATATGAATTGTTTGATACATATCGTATAATTAACTCACGGGTACTCGCGGTGACATTGTGGTATCTAGGTGACATTAGAGTTGGTTGATATGCATCATATGGTGTTATTTTAGGACGAACTCTAGGATAGATTGATCGGAAAGAATAGCTTTGAGGTAGTTTCGCACCCTACAAATAATTTCTATCTTTTGTTATCCACTAATGATCCAACTATGTTAGCATTGATGAGAGATTGCACCAGTGAAAGTATTTACCCAAGGCTTCATTTTCCATCATTGCAATACCATTTGTTCTCCGTTTTACTACCTACTACCTTGCTGTTTTTAATTGTTCGCACTACAAAAAATCATATCTACTATCCATACTATAGTTTTATCACCATCTCTTCGCCGAACTAGTGCACCTATACAATTTTCCATTGTATCGGGTGTGTTGGGGACACAAGAGATTTCTTGTATTTGATTGCAGGGTTGATCGAGAGAGACTATCTTCATCCTACACCTCCCACGGATTGATAAACCTTAGGTCATCCACTTGAGGGAATATTGCTACTGTCCTACAAAACTCTGCACTTGGAGGCCCAACACGATTCTACAAGAATAGAGTTGCATAGTAGACATCAAGCCCTTTTCAGGCGTCGTTGCCGGGGAGGTGAGTGCTTGAAGGTATATCTTTAGATCTTGCAATTGAATCTTTTAGTTTCTTGTTTTATCACTAGCTTGGTTTATAAAAGAAAAGTACAAAAACTGGAATTAAGGTTGCATCATATTATTGATCATCTTTATGATATCTTTCTTGAAAATGATGGTTCGGAAAATTGTGCTCAATTGTTAGAAGAAGAAAAAGTACAGGCAAAAAGGTAACTCTCCCAAGTAATATTGCTCCTATCACCATTGTGCCTCATGAAAGTGAATCAAATATGTTGATGGAGGATGATAATATTGAGTATCATTTTGTGAACTAATTGGGAAAACCCTAGCAGTAGCGCGGGTATTTTGCCTATCAGTAGTGCGGGACGACGCGCTACTGATAAGGCGCTATAGCTAACATGTAGCAGTAGCGACTATCATCCCACGCTACTGCTATATATATACATGGCTAGCAGTAGCGCGCATTAGTGCAGAGCGCTGCTGCTAATATCTGCAGCACTTTTTAGCAGGAAGCGCTACTGGTAAGGGAGCGCTACTGCTACCTTTGTTCCCCTTGCTACTGCTAGTTTTATTAGTTCCTGTTTTTTCCTGCATATTTGTTTTGTATTTGAATAGGATTTATACAATAATCTTTAGCATATCATACACATACAAATATAATCATAGCATATACATACAAGTAGTCTCATCAAATCATGTCATCATCATAATCATCATCTAACACAAACTGGTCTCTCGTCATCATCTCGAAAATAACGATACAAGTCTTGATTAATTGCAACTACATCGTCATCCATCTAAACAATGATACACGCGAGAAGAGCTATCAGTATGAGTGAGAGCAGAACTATGCAGTACATGAGTTCGTATCCCTCTCTCGCATTAATATGAATCTAAACTAACTATTAGCTATCGCTCGGAAACCGGAAACTGGTACACCTGGGCCTGACACTCCGGCCACTCGTCGTATACTCCTGGCGTAGAACTTCTTCGCCATCGATGATCTATGCACCTGTATCGTCACATCAATCGATGATATGCAACATATATAGTTGAGCAACAGAATGAGACAAACTTGGCAAAAATAGAAGCAACATATCATCAGCATAAATAACAAAGTTCATCATACCCAAAATTCCCTAACTAGAGTGATCTTCGCTAGTCGAGGAGGACAGTTTAATTACATCACCAATAAATTTTCGTCGTGCATAACTCAAAGTTTTGTCATACAGAAAGTATTGACTAAACGGAAACATTATCATATATCAACAATCACTACATGTTGTGCCATCCATCCATGTCAGGGAGATAGTCCCCGAGCTTAGTGAAAGGCTTCAGGTCAAGACACTGAGAGGCTGCGCGTGTTCGGACGTCTTCCCGTGACATTTGTCCCTCTTCGTAGAACATCCCTATTTTTTCGACGACCTCCTTCATGGTGATTTGGGCAAGTTCGCGCTGGATGTGATAGAACTCAGCTCGAAGTCGATGATCCTTGATATCTCCTAAGTCATTTGCCCATCACAGAATATGGGCATCACTGGATCTAGGTGACATGCAAAGGTGCTGGTGATCCCGTCTATACTCTAGCATATGGTGTAGGACATATAATCCATCATTAAGAGAATCACTCGGTTGCTAGATGCAGCAGAAGTCGGTCTTATGGCTGAAGGTGGGCCTGCCGAACCTTGTCTTCTTGTCCTTGACATCTCCACCCCGTGTGCCATAGTAAAACATAGCACTGTCGAGAACAGACTTGATGTGAGTGTAATCCCTTTTGGTAATGTTCTTCGACGAGTCCAAGTAAAGAGCGTGGGAGTATCGGGGGTAGAGGATGATGAGGACGGCGCTCCCGCCGCTGCGCAAAATAAGTACATCTCAAATTAATTAGCCTCCACCATGCAAATGAATGATTGAAATCATAGGAAGGATATCCGCGCAGATGACTTACAGGGGATGATAAGGCACGAGAATCGCCTCCTTGTCCTTATTGGCGAGCATGAAATTCACGAGGTAGTCCCTCACGTATTCACAGTGCTTTGCGCAGACTGCCAAGAAGCCCTCGTGCATGAAGTACGGGTGAACGACACGGATAAAAGGTATCTCCTCAACCCCGATGAGGTAGTTCATGTGCAAGGCATAAAGGTGGACAAACGTAAAATCCAGCTTCTTCAAGTGAAACATGTCAAAGATGTAATCAAATCGAAGGAAGAACTTCTCCGCGGGGAATGTGCCAACGTATGACAATTGCCGTGACACGTTAACCACGTAGAGTGGGTATCCTGGATATTTTGAGGCGGTGAGGCCTTTCTCTATCCGCAGCACATTGTCATGAAGTCTCCTTACATTGCCAAATCTGGCCGCTATCGCTGCTTTAGGTTGGATTGGTTCACCAGCGATATGCCATTTTGCTGCACCGGGGATATCTATACGGTCTTGAACCCGAGGCTGCTGAGGCGGCTGGATCTTAGAAGCAGCTTTGTTGCCTTTCCTCGATCTCTTCCTAGACTTCTTTGCTACCAGAAGGTCGTCCATAATACATTCAGATTCCGGAGGCGGTAATTCAGGCACCGACTCATGAAGCTCAAACCCTAAGTAGGCACTAGTATTGACATACTGTTGAGTGTCATCCTCCTCCTCATCCTCATCTATGGCGACGTCACCAGCGACTAATGGAACCTCTTCCTCACCTCGTCTGCTATCACCCAGCACAACATCCAACGCTAATTGGGTAGGTGAGGTGTTGATGTTCATACCTAACTGCATGCTCGTGGGTGTGCTCCCGGCCACCTCCAGATGAAGCAGACTCTTCAGACACAACAGGACCCACCCATTGCAATCACCAAGCCGCCGTGGGGTCTCGTCGTCATTCCCCCTAGTACCAGAGGAGCCAAATTCTCATGGCCCGGTTTGACACTGGCCACGGAAACCTTGAAGACGTCCGGGAGGATCTGCCGGCTGTGGAACAATGGTTCCTTCGGCTCCATTATCGTCACCTTCCCCACGTCCACCTTCTGGTCGCCAATGGTGTACAATATGGTGCACGGGGTTTCGTCGGCCTGCAAAGAAAAGTCTGCAACGTGAGACATCCAAAAGGCAATGAAGATGGGAGATTAGACATTTACTGAAGAGGGCCGGTGTGACAGATACCGTGAGGGCGTCAAGCTCAGCCAAAGACGAAGCACCGCCGAGCACGTCCGGTGGTGGAGCCGGTGCCGGAGTAGGTGCGGGAGCCGGTGCGGGAGCAGGTGCGGGAGCGGGTGCCGGAGCAGGTGCGAGAGTCGGTGTAGGAGCCTGTGCGGGAGCAGGTGCAACTGCAGGTGCTGGTGCAACGCTAGTCGAGCTGCTCCCGAAGAAGTAAGCAAGGGGAATGTCCGCTATATTTTTTTCTGGATTTTGCCTGCTCCAGTTGAAAATGGCCGGAACCAAGACAGTAGACATCTATGCAATCACCTATTTTGTGGTAGCTACCACTGTTGCGACTGTCTCAGATGATTTCTTCTCAACAGCAATATCAACCTTCTTGTCGATGTTTTCTTCAGTTAACCTTCGCCTTTCCTTTCTCTCCTCCGTAGTCTCACGGTAGTACTTCTTCCACGTGGCGCCGTCTCTGATACCGTGCATGCGCCCATACGACGGTCGAGTCTCCACCGGGAGTCCTTTCAATATGTTCAACGTCTGGTTGAATGGAGTGTCCCACTTGGGCCTCGCTAACGCCTCAGACAGTGAGTCGCTTACGGCCGCAATCCTATGCTGCTCTCTCTACAAAAGGCACAAGGATCGTTTATAAATATGACTAACGTGCAGTCAAATTTCATAAACTAAAATTACCAGGAGTCTCATGAACTCCGTCGTGATCGCATTCGTCTCGAAAACCTTCTTCACTGGGTCCCAACGGTGCCGGGTCCTGAGCACATCACGCTCCTGCGGGACGGTGAACTCCGCCAAGGGGTCTGGGATGCCCAGACTCCCGGCTTCTGCGTCCTCCTTGGCTCATATGAACCTCTTCCCGCCCTAACCACGGCTTCCGAGGTGATGGCACCCAATGTTCCTCTGTTGAAGCCCCTTCATGTACTTCGACTTTTTTTGGCAGCTCTGGCCGTACAAGCCGCCTTGAATATTTCAAAGTGCTCTTGCATGATTGTCGGATTATCCTTTACAATCTCGGAGTAGGGTTCCTTTTTGTTGACGATCTGATGTTTCACCCTTGCTTTCCAGGCGGCCAACACGTCACTAAACTTGGTCATGGCGTGTTTGTTTATCTTCTTCATTGCCGAGTCCTTATTTGGATCTTTATAATCCTTTTCATTCTGGCCCGGGAACAAGAATATCTGGTGCATCTTGTTTAGGAGGGAGGGCCTCATATTATCTATCTTCTTTAGTTTCTCATCGTTGATGGTGGCAGTTGTCCGTATGATGCAACCTATTTGATTGTTGAAGCATGCGTGTGCTTCCTCGGGCGCGTTTGGCTCAAAATTGCCGTCGTCCATCTCCGGGACCACCAGTCTAGTAGTCCTGAGCTTGTTAGTCTGTTGCCTCTTTGCTTTCGATTTTATACCGGCTCCGCTAGTCTCGGTGCCGGTCTCAGTCTGAGTGCCGGTCTCAGTCTCAGCGCCGGTCTCATTGCCGGTCTCAGTCTCAGTGCCGGTCTCAGTCTCAGCGCCGGTCACGATGTCGGTCTCAATCTCCAATGTGACAGGTGGACCCAACAACATCAATTGTTTATCATCGGCTTCCCTCAAAAATTCTTCTGCCGTCAGGTAGACGTTGTCGCAGTCACCAGAACCATTTCCTTCATCGCTGCTAGCCATGTTTCCGACGATTAAATCTAGTTAATTAATTATAGACCTAATAAAATGAATAATGACATAAAAAAGGCCTATGCTTTGCAGGAACGTTGACTCCTTCCCGGTGAGGCAAATCCCTAGCACTCGAGATGTCCTAGTTTGTAGCACAAGTCTTGCCGAAAATCATGGAAAATTTCGGCATGACTTTTGCTAAAAAGTAGACAAATCAAGAACCTAAAATTTGCCGGAACGGAAATGAATCAACATTCCGGCAAAACATAGGCCACTCGACTTCATTCCCTGGAAACAACAAAGCCACTTGGGCACAATCGAAACATGTGCAAACACAATTGAGGAATTTGCATATATCCTGACGACTTAAAATTTGCATGTCCTAGCGTTTGTCACTTCAAGAAAATCTACACAAATCTCATGCTCTCTCAAACTCAATTCAAAAACCAAATATAGATTATATTTAGTTAACTGTTGAACTAAACTTTACTCTAAACTAAACCCTACTGCCCTAATTAACATCTAGCTAAACAAACTCAATTCAAAAACTAAACCCTACTGAACTAATTAACATCCACATTATCTACTACTTAACATCTATTATTACCCTAACTAAAAACATCTACTCTTAACCAGACTGCCCTAGTTAACTAGTACCATCACTACTACTAATTAAGATCTACTACTACTACTAAAAATCATATGTATAAACCCTAGTACTAATTAATATCTACTACTACTGCTAATTAACATGGCAGAGGAAGAAAAAGTAGAGAGAGAGAGGGGGTGGGGGAGGGGTGGGGTGAGGGAGTCCTGGATAAGGGGGTATCCGGACAGCCGGACTATGTATTTTGGCCGGACTGTTGGACTATGAAGATACAAAATTGAAGACTTCGTCCCGTGTCCGGATGGGACTCTCCTTGGCGTGGAAGGTAAGCTTGGCGATTCGGATGATAGATCTCATTCTCTGTAACTGACTCTGTGTAACCCTAGCCCCCTCCGGTGTCTATATAAACCTGACGTTTTAGTCCGTAGGACACAACAACAACAATCATACCATTGGCTAGCTTCTAGGGTTTAGCCTCTACGATCTCATGGTAGATCAACTCTTGTAATACTCATATCATCAAGATCAATCAAGCAGGAAGTAGGGTATTACCTCCATCAAGATGGCCCGAACCTGGGTAAACATCGTGTCCCCCATCTCCTGTTACCATTAGCCTTAGACGCACAGTTCGGGACCCCCTGTTGGGGAACGTAGCAGAAATTCAAAATTTTCCTACGTGTCACCAAGATCTATCTATGGAGAAACCAGCAACGAGGGGAAGGAGAGTGCATCTACATACCCTTGTAGATCACTAAGCGGAAGTGTTCAAGAGAACGGGCTTGAAGGAGTCGTACTCGTCGTGATCCAAATCACCGGAGATCCTATTGCCGAACGGACGGCACCTCCACGTTCAACACACGTACAGCCCGGTGACGTTTCCCATGCCTTGATCCAGCAAGGAGAGAGGGAGAGGTTGAGGAAGACTCCATCCAGCAGCAGCACAACGGCGTGGTGGTGATGGAGGAGCATGGCAATCCTGCAGGGCTTCGCCAAGCATCGCGAGAGAGGAGAAGGGAGAGAGGTAGGGCTGCGCCAGGGAGAGGTCAAAACTCATGTGTTGGCAGCCCTCAAGACCTCAACTATATATAGGGGAGAGGGAGGGGGGTGGACCCCCTCTAGGGTTTCCACCCCAAGGGGTGCGGCCACCCCAATCCCATCTAGGGTGGCGGCCAAGGGAGGGGAGAGGGGAAACTTGCCCCCCAAGTTAGGTGGAAGCACCCCCTCCCTAAACCCTAGGCGCCTTGGGCCCTTGTGGGGGGCGCACCAGCCCACCTGGGGCTGGTCCCCTCCCACACTTGGCCCATACAGACCTCCGGGGATGGTGGCCCCACTTGGTGGACCCCCGGGACCCTCCCGGTGGTCCCGGTACGTTACCGATAAAACCCGAAACTTTTCCGGTGACCAAAACAGGACTTCCCATATATAAATCTTTACCTTCGGACCATTCCGGAACTCCTCGTGACGTCCGGGATCTCATCCGGGACTCCGAACAACATTCGGTAACCACATACAAACTTCCTTTATAACCCTAGCGTCATCGAACCTTAAGTGTGTAGACCCTACGGGTTCGGGAGACATGTAGACATGACCGAGACGTTCTCCGGTCAATAACCAACAGCGGGATCTGGATACCCA
Source organism: Triticum aestivum (assembly GCF_018294505.1). NCBI lineage: Eukaryota > Viridiplantae > Streptophyta > Magnoliopsida > Poales > Poaceae > Triticum > Triticum aestivum. The sequence continues at coordinate 44,993,839 of NC_057801.1, read as the reverse complement.
TGTTGGCTCCCACATGTTCCACGATGATCTCATCGGATGAACCATGGTGTCAAGGACTCAATCAATCCCGTATACAATTCCCTTTGTCTAGTGGTATTGTACTTGCCCGAGATTCGATCGTCGGTATACCGATACCTTGTTCAATCTCGTTACCGGCAAGTCTCTTTAATCGTTCTGTAACACATCATCCCGTGATCAACCCCTTGGTCACATTGTGCACATTATGATGATGTCCTATTGAGTGGGCCCAGAGATACCTCTCCATTTACACGGAGTGACAAATCCCAGTCTCGATTCGTGCCAACCCAACAGACACTTTCGGAGATACCTGTAGTGCACCTTTATAGCCACACAGTTACGTTGTGACGTTTGGTACACCCAAAGCATTCCTACGGTATCCGGGAGTTTCACAATCTCATGGTCTAAGGAAATGATACTTGACATTAGAAAAGCTTTAGCATACGAACTACACGATCTTTGTGCTAGGCTTAGGATTGGGTCTTGTCCATCACATCATTCTCCTAATGATGTGATCCCGTTATCAACGACATCCAATGTCCATGGTCAGGAAACCGTAACCATCTGTTGATCAACGAGCTAGTCAACTAGAGGCTTACTAGGGACATGGTGTTGTCTATGTACCCACACATGTATCTGAGTTTCCTATCAATACAATTATAGCATGGATAATAAACGATTATCATGAACAAGGAAATATAATAATAACTAATTTATCATTGCCTCTAGGGCATATTTCCAACAGTCTCCCACTTGCACTAGAGTCAATAATCTAGTTCACATCGCCATGTGATTAACACTCACACGTTACATCGCCATGTGACCAACATCCAAAGAGTTTACTAGTGTCATTACACTAGTTCACATCATCATGTGATTAAGACTCAATGAGTTCTGGAGTTTGATCATGTTTTGATTGTGAGAGAAGTTTTAGTCAACGGGTCTGCAACATTCAGATCCGTATGTACATCACAAATCTCTAAGTCATATTGTAAATGCTGCTTCCATGCTCCACTTGGAGCTATTCCAAATGGTCGATCCACTATACGTATCCGGTTTGCTACTCAGAGTCATTCGGATAGGTGTTAAAACTTGCACCGTCGTAACCCTTTATGCCGAACTCTTTATCACCTCCATAATCGAGAAACAAATCCTTATTCCTCTAAGGATAATTTTGACAGCTATCTGGTGATCCACTCCTTGATCACCTTTGTACCCTCTTGCCAGACATGTGGCAAGGCACACATCAGGTGCGGCACTTAGTATAGCATACTGTAGAGCCTACGTCTAAAGCATAGGGGACGACCTTCCTCCTTTTTCTCTCTTTTCTGCCGTGGTCGAGCTTTAAGTCTCAACTTCATACCTTACAACTCAGGCAAGAACTCCTTCTTTGAATGATCCATCTTGAACACCTTCAAGATCATGTCAAGGTATATGCTCATTTGAAAGTATTATTAAGCATTTTGATCTATCCTTATAGATCTCGATGCTCAATGTTCAAGTAGTTTAATCCAGGTTTTCTATTGAAAAACATCTTTCAAATAACCCTATATGCTTTCTAGAAATTCTACATCATTTATGATCAACAATATGTCAACAACATATACTCATCAGAAATTCTATAGTGCTCCTACTCACTTCTTTGGAAATACAAGTTTCTCATAAACTTTGTATAAACCCAAAATCTTTGATCATCTCATCAAAGCACACATTCCAACTCCGAGATGCTTACTCCAGTCCATGGAAGAACGCTGGAGCTAAATTACCTTTTAGCATCCTTGGGATTGACAAAACCTTTCTGATTGTATCACATACAACCTTTCCTTACGAAAACTGGTAAGGAAACTCATTTTGACATCTATTTGCCAGATTTCATAAATGCAGCTAATGCTAACATGATTCCGACGGACTTAAGCATCGCTACGAATGAGAAAATCTCATCGTAGTCAACTCCTTGAACTTGTGAAAAACTCTTCGCCACAAGTCGAGCTTCATAGACGGTGATATTACCGTCCACATCCGTCTTCTTCTTAAAGATCCATTTATCTCAATGGCTTGCCGATCATCGGACAAGTCCACCAAAGTCCATGCTTTGTTTTGATACATGGATCCTATCTCGGATTTCATGGCTTCTAACCATTTGTCGGAATATGGGCCCACCATCGCTTCTCCATATCTCATAGGTTCATTGTTGTCTAGCAACATGACCTTCAAGATAGGATCACCGTACCACTCTGAAGTAGTACGCATCCTTGTCACCCTACGAGGTACGGCAGTGACTTGATCCGAAACTTCATGATCACTATCATAAGCTACTACTTCAATTGGCGTAGGCGCCACAGGTACAACTTCCTGTGCCCTGCTACACACTAGTTGAAGTGACGGTTCAATAACCTCATCAAGTCTCCACCATCCTCCCACTCAACTTTTCGAGACAAACTTTTCCTCGAGAAAGGACCCGATTCAAGAAACAATCCCTATTGATTTCGGATCTGAATTAGGAGGTTTACCCAACTGTTTTGGGTGTCCTATGAAGATGCATTTTATCCGCTTTGGGTTCGAGCTTATCAACCTGAAACTTTTTCACATAAGCGTCGCAGCCCCAAACTTTTAAGAAACGACAGCTTAGGTTTCTCCAAACCATAGTTCAAACGGTGTCATCTCAACGGAATTACGTGGTGCCCTATAAAGTGAGTGCGGTTGTCTCTAATGCCTAACCCATGAACGATAGTGGTAATTCGATAAGAGAAATCATGGTATGCATCATATCGAATAGGGTGCAACTATGATGTTCGGACACACCATCACACTATGGTGTTCCAGGCGGTATTAATTGTGAAACAATTTCCACAATGTCTTAATTGCGTGCCAAAGCTCGTAACTCAGATACTCATCTCTATGATCATATCATAGACATTTTATCCTCTTGTCACAATGATCTTCAACTTCACTCTGAAATTACTTGAACCATTCAATAATTCAGACTTGTGTTTTATCAAGTAAATATACTCAACATCTACTCGAATCATCTGTGAAGTAAGAACATAACGATATTCACTGCATGCCTCAGCACTCATTGGACTGCACACATCAAAATGTGTTACTTCCAACAAGTTGCTATCTTGTTCCATCTTACTGAAAACAAGGCTTTTCAGTCATCTTGCCCATGTGGTATGATTTGCATATCTCAAGTGATTCAAAATCAAGTGAGTCCAAACGATCCATCTGCATGGAGTTTCTTCATGCGTATACACCAATAGACATGGTTCGCATGTCTCAAACTTTTCAAAAACGAGTGAGTCCAAAAGATCCATCAACATGGAGCTTCTTCATGTGTTTTATACCAATATGACTTACATGGCAGTGCCACAAGTAAGTGGTACTATCATTACTATCTTATATCTTTTTGCATGAAAATGTGTATCACTACGATCGAGATTCAATAAACCATTCCTTTAGGTGCAAGACCATTGAAGGTATTATTCAAATAAATAGAGTAACCATTATTCTCCTTAAATGAATAACCGCATTGCGATAGACATAATCCAATCATGTCTATGCTCAACGCAAACACCAAATAACACTATTCAGGTTTAGCACCAATCTCGATGGTACAGGGAGCATGCGATGCTTGATCACATCAACCTTGGAAACACTTCCAACACATATCGTCAGCTCACCTTTAGCTAGTCTCCGTTTATTCCGTAGCCTTTTATTTTGAGTTACTAACACTTAGCAACCGAACCGGTATCTAATACCTTGGTGCTACTAGGAGTACTAGTAAAGTACACATTGACATAATGTATATCCAATATACTTCTATCGACCTTGCCAGCCTTCTTATCAACCAAGTATCTAGGGTAATTCTGCTCCAGTGGCTGTTCCCCTTATTACAGAAGCACTTAGTCTCGGGTTTGGGTTCAACCTTGGGTTTCTTCACTAGAGAAGCAACTGATTTGCCGTTTCATGAAGTGTCCCTTCTTGCCCTTGCCCTTCTTGAAACTAGTGGTTTCACCAACCATCAACAATTGATGCTCCTTCTTGATTTCTACTTTCGTGGTGTCAAACATCGTGAATACCTCCAGGATCATCTATCCCTGATATGTTATAGTTCATTACCAAGATCTAGCAGCTTGGTGGCAATGACTTTGGAGAAACATCACTATCTCATCTGGAAGATTAGCTCGCACTCGATTCAAGTGATTGTTGCACTCAGACAATCTGAGCACAAGCTCAACGATTAAGCTTTTCTCCGTTAGTTTGCAGGCTAAGAAAATTGTCGGAGGTCTTATACCTCTTGACGCGGGCACGAGCCTGAAATCCCAATTTCAGCCCTCGGAACATCTCATATGTTCCGCGACGTTTTGAAAATGTCTTTGGTGCCTCAACTCTAAACCGTTTAACTGAACTATCACGTAGCTATCAAAACATGTGTGTCTGATGTTCGCAACATCCACAGACCACGTTCGAGGTCCAGCACACCGAGCGGTGCATTAAGGACATAAGCTTTCTACTATCCGCATAATCGCTACTTTCAACTTTCAACTATATTTTCTCTAGGAACATATCTAAACAGTGGAACTAAAGCGCGAGCTTACGACATAATTTGCAAAGATCTTATGACTATGTTCATGATAATTAAGTTCATCTCATGAACTCCCACTCAGATCGACATCCCTCTAGTCACCTAAGTGATTACATGATCCGAGTCAACTAGGCCGTGTCCGATCATCACGTGAGACGGACTAGTCATCATCGGTGAACATCTTCATGTTGATCGTATCTACTATACGACTCATGCTCGACCTTTCGGTCTCTTGTGTTCCGAGGCCATGTCTGTACATGCTAGGCTTGTCAAGTCAACCTAAGTGTTTCGCGTGTGTAAATCTGGCTTACACCCGTTGTATGTGAACGTAAGAATCTATCACACCCAATCATCACGTGGTGCTTCGAAATGACGAACTTTCGCAACGGTGCACAGTTATGGGGAACACTTTCTTGAAATTTTAATAAGGGATCATCTTATTTACTACCGTCGTTCTAAGCAAATAAGATGCATAAACATGATAAACATCACATGCAATCAAAAAGTCACATGATATGGCCAATATCATTTTGCTCCTTTTGATCTCCATCTTCGGGGCTCCATGATCATCATCGTCACCGGCATGACACCATGATCTCCATCATCATGATCTCCATCATCGTGTCTTCATGAAGTTGTCTCGCCAACTATTACTTCTACTACTATGGCTACCGGTTAGCAATAAAGTAAAGTAATTACATGGCGTTGTTCAATGACACGCAGGTCATACAATAAATAAAGACAACTCCTATGGCTCCTGCCGGTTGTCATACTCATCGACGTGCAAGTCGTGATTCCTATTACAAGAACATGATCAATCTCATACATCACATATCATTCATCACATTCTTCTTGGCTATATCACATCACATAGCATACCCTGCAAAAACAAGTTAGACGTCCTCTAATTGTTGTTTGCATGTTTTACGTGGCTGCTATGGGTTTCTAGCAAGAATGTTTCTTACCTACGCAAAAACCACAATGTGATATTTCAATTGCTATTTACCCTTCATAAGGACCCTTTTCATCGAATCCGTTCCGACTAAAGTGGGAGAGACTGGGACCCGCTAGCCACCTTATGCATCAAGTGCATGTCAGTCGGTGGAACCCGTCTCACGTAAGAGTACGTGTAAGGTCGGTCCGGGCTGCTTCATCCCACAATACCATCGAAACAAGATTGGACTAAAAACGGTAAGCATATTGAAGAAAATCAACGCCCACAACTACTTTGTGTTCTACTCGTGCAAAGAATCTACGCAATAGACCTAGCTCATGATGCCACTGTTGGGGAACATAGCAGAAATTCAAAATTTTCCTACGTGTCACCAAGATCTATCTATGGAGAAACCAGCAACGAGGGGAAGGAGAGTGCATCTACATACCCTTGTAGATTGCTAAGCGGAAGCGTTCAAGAGAACGGGGTTGAAGGAGTCATACTCGTCGTGATCCAAATCACCGGAGATCCTAGTGCCGAACGGACGACACCTCCGCGTTCAACACACGTACATCCCGGTGACGTCTCCCATGCCTTGATCCAGCAAGGAGAGAGGGAGAGGTTGAGGAAGACTCCATCCAGCAGCAGCACAACAGCGTGGTGGTGATGGAGGAGCGTGGCAATCCTGCAGGGCTTCGCCAAGCATCGCGAGAGAGGAGAAGGGAGAGAGGTAGGGCTGCGCCAGGGAGAGGTCAAAACTCATGTGTTGGCAGCCCTCAAGACCTCAACTATATATAGGGGATAGGGAGGGGGGTGCAACCCCTCTAGGGTTTCCACACCAAGGGGTGCGGCCACCCCAATCCCATCTAGGGTGGCGACCAAGGGAGGGGAGAGGGGAAACTTGCCCCCCAAGTTAGGTGGAAGCACCCCCTCCCTAAACCCTAGGAGCCTTGGGCCCTTGTGGGGGGCGCACCAGCCCACCTGGGGCTGGTCCCCTCCCACACTTGGCCCATACAGCCCTCCGGGGATGGTGGCCCCACTTGGTGGACCCCCGGGACCCTCCCGGTGGTCCCGGTACATTACCGATAAAACCCGAAACTTTTCCGGTGACCAAAACAGGACTTCCCATATATAAATCTTTACCTCCGGACCATTCTGGAACTCCTCGTGACGTCCGGGATCTCATCCGGGACTCCGAACAACATTCGGTAACCACATACAAACTTCCTTTATAACCCTAGCGTCATCGAACCTTAAGTGTGTAGACCCTACGGGTTCGGGAGACATGTAGACATGACCGAGACATTCTCCGGTCAATAACCAACAGCGGGATCTGGATACCCATGTTGGCTCCCACATGTTCCACGATGATCTCATCGGATGAACCACGGTGTCAAGGACTCAATCAATCCCGTATACAATTCCCTTTGTCTAGCGGTATTGTACTTGCCCGAGATTCGATCGTCGGTATACCGATACCTTGTTCAATCTCGTTACCGGCAACTCTCTTTACTCGTTCCGTAACACATCATCCCGTGATCAACCCCTTGGTCACATTGTGCACATTATGATGATGTCCTACTGAGTGGGCCCAGAGATACCTCTCCGTTTACACGGAGTGACAAATCCCAGTCTCGATTCGTGCCAACCCAACAGACACTTTCGGAGATACCTGTAGTGCACCTTTATAGCCACCCAGTTACATTGTGACATTTGGTACACCCAAAGCATTCCCACGGTATCCGGGAGTTGCACAATCTCATGGTCTAAGGAAATGATACTTGACATTAGGAAAGCTTTAGCATACGAACTACACGATCTTTGTGCTAGGCTTAGGATTGGGTCTTGTCCATCACATCATTCTCCTAATGATGTGATCCTGTTATCAACGACATCCAATGTCCATGGTCAGGAAACCGTAACCATCTGTTGATCAACGAGCTAGTCAACTAGAGGCTTACTAGGGACATGGTGTTGTCTATGTACCCACACATGTATCTGAGTTTCCTATCAATACAATTATAGCATGGATAATAAACGATTATCATGAACAAGGAAATATAATAATAACTAATTTATTATTGCCTCTAGGGCATATTTCCAACACCCCCTACCTGAGATCCACCGGTTTTGACACCGACATTGGTGCTTTCATTGAGAGTTCCACTGTGTCGTCATGATAAGGCTTGATGGCATGTCTCATTGTCAGGGACAACATTACCTCTGGGGAATCCCTGGCCCTAGGCCAAACTCTCTGGCTGGGCGGCTTCGTTATGACCGCCCGATCGGCTATCGCGTCGACGATGACTTCTCGAGTCATCAAAAACAGCCTCCATGTCAATTCAGAATTTGTCGAACAGATGGACCCAATGGAGCTCTCTTCCCTCAATGAGCTCTTGGATCGCATCGCCGTCCTAGGCATCATTACGGCTATGACCGGATCGGGCTTAAACCCGACCAAAGGGAGATTTACTCTCCGTCGGTCACCCATGAGATGGCAGTAGTGGAAGAGCATCATCCGAATTCTCCCTCTATTTTTAGGACGAACTATGTCCGGATTTCCGAGCTCCCTGAGCCGGACACCCGCTCGCGGGAGGACATAGCCCAAACCCCAAATTCAGAGTCGGGCGGCGGGCCAAAGAAATTGGGCAACATCCCGGAGTCCGAGCTATCAAACTCGGAAGCTTCTTGGCCCATGGGTCTTGGATTAGGTCAGGATTCAAATTCAAAGCCACCCACCCACCCAGATTTATTCAATCTTTTGCATATCAGACAAGAGCCACAAGAGACAGTACATCATTACTGCGCCAGATTCCTCCTTGTATTAAACAGGGTCAAGGACTGTCGTGAGGAAGACGCAATCTCCCTCTTTTGCAAAAATTGCACGGACAAAGGGATCCTCAATGCTACAAGTCGCCGTGACATAGTACACTTCGCTGACTTAGCGGCCATAGTGCAGAAATACTGTGCAATGGAAAGCACTCAGAAAATCCAAACAAACTTCCGGGACAACCCGGCCCTCGCTAAACCCCTCATCCAAACTAAAAGGGGAAACTCTCGTAAGTTACCCGATTTAATTACAAAAAGACCAAAGCCTGATACAAGGCGTGGAACTGTATTGGAGGAATGGCTCAATGGGCCATGCAAACTTCACAACACACCAGACGCCACGCCAACTCATAGCCTGAGAGCATGTTGGATACTCCGGCAGGTAGCAAAGAGCGGCGAAGATCTCCTCAAAAACCATACAGCAGAACAACATCCCACCGAAAATAGCAATACGGTATTGACAGTCTTCGAGACTTTTGCCTCAAAACAGTAGGCGCAAGCGAGCTCAACGCAGTCTCGACGAAGTTTGCCACATGGAAACAATAAATCCATGGAACGACACGGCTATAACCTACAACGCCAGTGATGAACCTCAATTTCGAACAGTTTGGGCACCAGCCGCTTTGCTCCTTAGTCCAATCATGGACGGCTTTCAGCTCACTAAACTGCTCATGGACGGCGGAAGCGGACTAAACCTCATCTATGAGGAAACCCTCAACAAGATGGAAATTGACAAGAACCACATTAAGCGAAGCAGCACAACCTTTGGGGGAATCATCCCCAGTCAGGAGGCACGATGTGCAGGAAAAATCACACTGGATGTGGTATTCGGCACGCCGGAGAATTACAGGTCCGAAGAAATCACATTCCAAGTAGCCCCGTTCAGCAGCGGATACCACACCCTCTTAGGGCAGGACGCATTCACGAGCTTCCAAGCTATACCCCATTACGTGTACATGAAGCTCAAAATGCCCGGGCCTAATGGAATAATCACTCTAGCTAGTGATCCAGACATCGCACTCCGCGTCGAAAATAAAATTTCCGCACTAGCACTGGAAGCATTATCAGAAGCCCTCGCAGCCGAAGAACTGACAATGCTGCGAGCCAATGTGGACAGAGACAACGTGATACTAGACAAGCGACCCAAGTCCACCTCCTTCAAGCCAGCGGACGAGATAGTCAAATGGCAGGTCCACCCAACGGACCCTACAAAGACAGCTTCCATTGGGACACAATTGAACCCCACAATAGACGCCGCACTGCTAGATTTCCTGCGGGAGAATTGGGATATTTTCACCTGGCATCCTTCGGACATGCCGGGCATGCCACATAGGTTGGCCGAACACAGCCTCGATATTTTGAAAGGATACAAGCTAGTCAAGTAGACTCTTCGGCGCTTCTCAGAGCCTAAGCGGCAAGCCATGGGATAAGAGCTAGCCAAGCTACTCGAGGATGGATTCATTAGAGACATAAAACATCCGGATTGGCTAGCCAACCTGGTAATGGTACCAAAGAAGGACAAATCCTGGCGCCTATATGTCGATTTCAAAGACCTCAATAAGGCTTGTCCCAAGGATCCCTTCCCCCTCCCCCACATTGATCAAATTATCGACGCCACCGCAGGTCACGACTCATTGTGTTTCCTCGACGCATACTCCGGATACCATCAGATCAAGATGGCGGAGTCTGACCAAGCCGCAATGGCCTTTATGACGCCATACAGCCCCTTCTCTTTCAATACAATGCCTTTCGGGCTCAAAAACGCCGGCGCAACCTATCAATGCATGATTCAGACATGCCTGGAAAAACAAATCGGCAAAACAGTAGAGGCTTACGTAGACGACGTGGTCATTAAAAGAAGACACATTGAAACTTTAATAGATGACTTTAGGCTCACGTTCGACAACCTCCGAACATACGATATCAAGCTCAACCCGGAGAAATGTGTCTTCGGTGTACCCTTTGGGAAATTGCTCGGCTTCATCGTTTCCAACAGAGGAATTGAAGCAAATCCGGCAAAAATCCAAGCTCTGTCACAGTTGGCTATCCCAACAGACCTCAAGCAGATCCAGAAACTAACTGGATGCGTGGCTGCCTTATGCCGCTTTATCTCCCGATTAGGAGAAAAGGCACTACCTCTTTATCGCCTTCTTCGACGCACCGAACACTTCGAGTGGACGCATGCGGCCTCGGCAGGACTGTAAGAAATAAAGGCCCTCTTGGCCACCAATCCAGTCCTGGCCGCGCCAAATACTGGTGAACCCATGCTATTATATATAGCTGCAACACACCAAGTTGTAAGTGTAGTGCTCGTCGTCGAGCGAGAAGCAGATGGACATAGGTTCTCGCTACAAAAGCCGCTATATTACGTGTCCACTGTCCTCACTCCATGCAAATCTCGGTACCCACACTATCAAAAGATAGATTTCGCGGTCTTCATGGCAGCCCGGAAGCTACGACACTACTTTCAAGAGTGTTCGATTACCGTGGCCTCCGAAGTACCACTCAACATATAATAAACAACCGCGATGCCACGGGCCGAATTGCTAAATGGGCTATTGAGCTCCTTCCGTTCAACATAACATATAAACCACAGCGGGCCATTAAGTCGCAAGTTCTGGCAGACTTTGTCGCTGAATGGACAGAAGCCGAACTCCCTAAAGAGTACGGCGCGTACTCCAATTGGATCATGCACTTCGACGGCTGTAAAATGCTGGCCGGATTGGGAGCAGGTGTTTTCCTGACATCCCCCACCGGCGACACGGTTCAATACGTACTCCAAATACTATACACAGACTCCAACAGTGCAGCCGAATATGAGGCTCTGTTGCATGGTCTTCGGATGGCAGTCTCCATGGGCATCCAACGCCTCGAAGTGCGCAGACACTCGAACCTTGCAACATCTCAGATAAATGGAGACTTCGATGCCAAAGATCCGAAAATGGCGGCTTATTGTAACGCCATCCTCAAAATGTCAGCTCGGTCCGAGGGGCTCGAATTCCACCATGTGGTTAGAGAAAATAATCAAGCGGCGGACGTCCTCGCCCGCATTGGCGCTAAACGCGACCGCGTACCACCTAATATGTTCTTGGAAAGGCTGTTCAAGCTATCCGTGTTATGGGAAGGGGAGTGTGGCAATATTAGTCTGGCTCCGCATACAATCCCATATTTTGAACGCTCTGACGTAATCGGAGGCTCTGCCACCGAAATAACACCGTCGGCCCACGAAATCATGGCTATCATCGCCCCGTGGACCAAGCCCTTCTTAGCCTACCTAAATAGGCAAGAGCTCCCCGAGGACCAAAATGAGGCACGTTGTATCGTGCAACGCTCTAAGGCATACAAAGTCCACGAAGGAGAGCTCTATAAGAAAAGTACCACTGGAGTGCTCCAAAGATGCATCTCTGAAGAGGAAGGGCATCAGCTCTTATCTGAAATCCATTCCGGACTCGGTGGGCACCATGCTGCAGCTCGGGAACTTGTAAGCAAGGCCTTCTGAACAGGTTTTTACTGGCCGGCAGCCCGAGCAGATGCACATGACCTTGTCCAACATTGTGTCGGTTGCCAACTCTTCGCCAACTAGAGCCATATGCCCCCCACCGCTCTCCAAACAATCCCCATAACTTGGCCCTTCGCGGTATGGGGGCTGGATATAGTCGGACCTCTTAAAGGGGGAAGCCATAAGAAAAAAGATTTATTGGTCATGGTGGACAAGTTCACCAAATGGATAGAGGCCAAACCTGTTAAAATGGCCGAATCCGGACCAGTGATAGACTTCATATCTGGGGTCGTACACCGTTACGGTGTCCCCCACAGCATCATCACTGACAATGGCTCAAATTTCACAGCCGATGAGGTGACAACATGGTGCAGCAACATGGGCATTAAGCTCGATTGCGCCTCTATCTATCACCCCCAAACAAACGGTCAGGTCGAACGTGCAAATAGTCTCATAATGAGCGGCATCAAACCCAGACTGGTGCGATCCTTGAAGGAATCAGACACACATTGGGTCGAGGAGCTCGACTCCGTACTCTGGGGGCTGCAGACCACACCGAATCATACCACCAGATACACACCATTTTTATGGTGTACGGCGCAGAAGCAGTGCTACCCTGTGACATAATCCATGACTCACCTCGCGTGCGCATGTATGAGGAGAAGGAAGCCGAACTAGATCGGTAGGACAACATAGATGCTCTGGAGGAGGAGCGTGACATAGCAAAAGCCCGTTCCGCATTCTATCAGCCACAGGCTCAAAGGTATCAAAGCAGAGAAGTACGGCCAAAACATACAACATTGGCGAGCTAGTTCTACGCCTCCCCGAGAAGAAGAAGGACAAGCTCAAACCCAAGTGGGAGGGTCCCTTCATCATTGATAGAGTTCTCACCAGAGGAGCGTACCGTCTACACAATGCATCTGATAACAGACTCGAGCCAAACCCATGAAACGCAGCCAGACTCCGAAGATTCTACGCCTAATGTCGGACCCAGCGTTCGTCTCCTTACCTCCACTTCTTCTATTATGTTCTCCTTTTCCTTCCTCGCCCTCTTTTCCTTTTCACATACAACCTTAAAAATTGCACGGATGCTTTGAAATACGGCCGCACTACGTGTGCTCATTATACCTGGGGGGCTTCCTATACGGAAGCTAAATATAACTACTATAATGGCTTCTTGCCATCCACATATGCCTTTTTTTCTCATATGTGCCTTTTCTTCACCATTATATGCATCGATATGACTTAAGTTTTGGCCATGCTGGGTTGCCTGGCTCTTGTGTTTATGCCCCATGTTCCCGTTAATTCGGCTAGGGCATAAGGGGAGCACCTCTGCTATTGTTACTGCTGGTTCAGCCGGATGTGTACCTCAGGCTGGGTGAAGCCGAAAGCTAGAATTCTTAAGGGAATATTCGGTCGGTGAACAAAAGATGTTTTCGTTTATTACAACGTGAATCCCCGAATGTTTTGTTTCCCGCGTTTCTGTTCGCAGTTCGGACATGCACGTCGATGCATGCGCACCCAGAGAAAGGAACCCCTAACAGAACTATTCTCTCTAGAAGATGTTTCTTACTATCCATGTAATATAACATAACTAGTTGGGTACTTGTCTGTTCAAGCAATTATGACCCCTACGCCTGGTTTCCACGCATACCCCGGTTTTTCATAACCGTGCGGGTATTCGGATATACTCCGGACTGTCGGTTCTGGGGGCTGAAGCAAAAAGGTCCGCCATGACAAATGATTTTCAATCCAGCTAGGGAGTACATAAGTCTATTCAAATTACATAGTCACTTAGACTGGCTGTATTCTTCCTCTATACCATCCAACAGGCTGTCCAGCTTACAATCCTGTTGGGAATACTTTGCGGCTAATGCTACTTGGTCATATACCAGACTTACGGGTATCTCTTGCCTATCTGCCCCCGCTGGTCCGACTTCGGCCATATGGTTTGGGTCAGCCTTGACGTATCGCGTCTTCACCATGGCACAGCAGCACCTTCTCGGCAGGTTGATATCTTCCATAACCGGAAGCGCTGCCATGCTCCTTTGAGCATCTCCACAAGCTCGTTCATGCCTCCTGGCAGGGAGGCGGATGAACACAAGGCCTGGGCAATACCCTGCATCACCTGCCGTGCTTGTTCGTGCAGTTGTGAAAGATCTTGTAGCATATCGCCTGCGGATCCGGGCATCTCCTCTTCAGGACGCCCCGTCAGCATACCTACAGACATAACTCTGTCAATACGCTTCCTCGCCGGACTATACTATAGTTCGTTTAAGCACTTACTATAAATGCCGCGTCGAAGCCTCCTATTCTCCTTCACGGGGTCAGCGAGCTGATCCAGAACATCTTTTAATTCGACGATCAGTCGGATATTGGCATCTTGGAGATTATTTCTCTCTCGAATAGCCTTCGTCAGCACACGCTCGCCCTCCTTCAGCTGACTTCGCAGATGTAGCTCATTATCTTCCACACTCTTCGGATTTTCTCCGGGATCGTCTTTAATATCTTTTGTTAGATTTATCAACCATGCCGAATAAATAACTGGTACAAGGATAGTCTTACCAGAAGAGGCTGTTTTTGATTCCTCTTGTTCGGCCACAGCGGCCTTCAGCTGAGCCTTGCATTCCTCCAGTTATTGTGATAAATAGGTATTCTTCTCTATAAGAACCTTTTAAATCAGTTGTGCCAACTGTTTCAAGTCTCAGGGGCTACACCTACACATACTTAACAGATTTTCTTACCCGAATATCCTTCGCATACTGATCCGTTGCTCGGGCAAGTCCCTCTTGAGCGGCACGAATGTATGCATCTCCGGAGTTGAAGGCATCGAATGCCTCCTCGGAGAAAATACCATTGCGAAGTATGGCCCGTCTGCACCGGTGATTCATGGCACTCCTCACTTCGGAGTTGGAAGCAGAAAGCATGTCCGCATCCTCTGGGGGAGTACAATTCGGTGTTGCCCCCACATCAGCCTCCACCCGTGAATCTGCTTCCGGAATCCTGCTGCTTGAGGCATGTCCGGCAGGGGATCCGGATGTAGTCTGGCAGATGTTTTTCCTGCCAGGACGCAATGCAAACTGTCACAATTCGGCAAAGATAATCACAGAGTAAGTCCAATTCATACCTCTACCCTACCGTCTCAGTTCTAACCGCCTTCCTCCTACGCCTTCCCAAACTAGATGCCTCCTGTAGATGAGCCCCCGTGGGATCGGCACGGTGTCCTGATGGCCGTTTCTGCAAAAATACAACATGTGCGTTCAGGGCACCGCACAATCCGGAATTTAGGGCCCCAGCTTTACTTATGTTCAACACCGGGAGCAGCCCGGGATAATCAGCAAGGATGGCCACTAAAGAGCCGTCCCGCCATACTTGATAATATGTCCCGTCTACAAGTTCCACGAATATATCCGGATCTTCTTCGAGTCCGGGGTCGAGAGCCCGGCTAGGATCCTCTAGCTGCGGAGGTGGGCTGTTGAACTCCTCCACGGCCCTCCTCAGTTCCTGCTTTGGAAAAAGCAAGATAACTAATTGGTGACAGAGGACACATGTGTGAATAGAGTAAAGTAAAGGTATTACAGCTTACCCAGCTTGGGGGGTTGTACATGGAAAATCCATCCCGCGGCTTAATGCGGAGGAACTCCTCCTCTTCCCCTTTGTACAAATCAGACAGTATTTTCGCCAGTGCGGCGGTAGAGTCCGGACCTTTACGACGGCAGCGTGTGGCGTCGTCTTCTCCGTTGAAGTGCCACATGGGCTTCCCACGATATTGAAGTGGCTGCACCCCCCCATATGATGCATATTGACATAACCTCTATCATTGTCAATCCTGATTTAGCCAGAATTTTTATCCGTCCCATCAGATAGAGGACCTCTCTGGCGCCTTCCTCCTAGGGGCTCTGCGGGCGCCAGTTTTGGCGTTTCTTCAGCGGGGCGTTGGTAAACTCAAGAAGGCCCATTCGGACTGGGTCCGGAAGGGGAACGTCATCTACATAAAACCACTCCGAGGGACAATCTTCGGATGCCTTCTTTGGAGTGCCGGACAAGTATCCGGCCTGGGCGATGCGCCATATTTCGGCTCCGCCCACTTGATATATAGATCCCTCCTGATTGCGAGCGACGAGGCAGAATAGCCTCTCCCATAGCTCTAAATGAGCTTCGCAGCCCAGGAAGAGCTCGCAGAAGGCAAGATACCCTACGATGTGCAGTATGGAGGCAGGAGTGAAGTTGTGCAGCTGGAGACCACAGAACTCCAGGAGCCCGTGGAGGAATGGGTGGATTGGAAACCCAAGCCACCTCAGCAAATACGGGACAAGGCATATCCGCTCCGCTCTAGATGGGTTCAGAAAAGTCTCCGCCTGCTCCCCGCCATTATCGGTGGCTAGTCCGGCTCGGACGGGGACCAATGCAGGTGGGAGGAACCCCTGGGTCTGCAACTCCACTAATCGGCTATGAGGGACAGAACACTTTTCCCAATCACCTGGCTTAGAGCTAGGGGTGCGAGAGGAGGAGCTTCGGCGGCCGGCCATGATGGAATGGCTTTTCCCGGGCTCGCTCTGTTGAATGCTTGCTAGGAGGAAGATGGTGTGATTTGGATATGAGGATCCCCGTCTCCTCAAATAGGCGGTTGGCTTACAAGGTTAGGGTCACAAATGTAGAAATGTCCCGACTTCTCGTATTCACTTGACACGTGGAGATAGCCATTATTGAAACACAGAAGCCTAGGAGTACGACATTGATGGATGCCGGACACTGTTAGCCACAACAGGTACTCTGGATTTGGAGAAGAACCCACCTTGCAATGCCAAAGACAATCTGCACGCCGGACTCATCGTCATTGAAGCCTGGTTTGAGGGCTACTGAGGGAGTCGTGCATAAGGGGGTATCCGGACAGCCGGACTATGTATTTTGGCCGGACTGTTGGACTATGAAGATACAGGATTGAAGACTTCGTCCCGTGCCCGGATGGGACTCTCCTTGGCGTGGAAGGCAAGCTTGGCGATTCAGATGATAGATCTCCTTCTCTGTAACTGACTCTGTGTAACCCTATCCCCCTCTGGTGTTTATATAAACCAGAGGGATTAGTCCATAGGACACAACAACAACAATCATACCATAGGCTAGCTTCTAGGGTTTAGTCTCTACGATCTCGTGGTAGATCAACTCTTGTAATACTCATGTCATCAAGATCAATTAAGCAGGAAGTAGGGTATTACCTCCATCGAGAGGGCCCGAACCTGGGTAAACATCATGTCCTTAGTCTGCCGTTACCATTAGCCGTAGGTGCACAGTTCGGGACCCCCTATCCGAGATCCGCTGGTTTTGACACCGATGATGTCTACCACACAACCTTCTTGTTGTAGACGTTGTTGGGCATGCAAGTGCACAGGTTTGTAGGACTGTAGCAAATTTCCCTCAAGTGAATGACCTAAGGTTTATCAATCCGTAGGAGGCGTAGGATGAAGGTGGTCTCTCTCAAACAACCCTGCAACCAAATAACAAAGAGTCTCTTGTGTCCCCAACACACCCAATACAATGGTAGATTGTATAGGTTCACTAGTTCGGCGAAGAGATGGTGATAGAAGTGCAAAATAGATGGTAGATAAAGGTTTTTGTAATATGAAATTATAAAAACAGCAAGGTAACTAATGATAAAAGTGAGCGTAAATGGTATTGCAATGATAGGAAACAAGGCCTAGGGTTCATACTTTCACTAGTGCAAGTTCTCTCAACAATAATAACATAGATAGTTCATATAACAATCCCTGAACATGCAACAAAGAGTCACTCCAAAGCCACTAATAGCGGAGAACAAATGTAGAGATTAGGGTAGGGTACGAAACCACCTCAAAGTTATTCTTTCGGATCGATCTATTAAAGAGTTCGTACTAGAATAACACCTTAAGACACAAATCAACCAAAACCCTAATGTCACCTAGATACTCCATTGTCACCTCAAGTATCCGTGGGCATAATTATACGATATGCATCACACAATCTAAGATTCATCCAACCAACACAAAGTACTTCAAAGAGTGCCCCAAAGTCTCTATCGGAGAGTCAAGAACGTGTGCCAACCCCTATGCATAGGTTCATGGGCGGAACACGCAAGTTGGTCACCAAAACATACATCAAGTGGCACATGATATCCCATTGTCACCACAGATAAGCACGGCAAGACATACATCATGTGTTCTCATAAAAGACTCAATCCGATAAGATAACTTCAAAGGGGAAACTCAATTCATCACAAGAGAGTAGAGGGGGAGAAACATCATAAGATCCAAATACAATAGCAAAGCATGGGATACATGAAGATCGTTCCATAGAGGGAACACGAGAGAGAACACGAGAGAGAGAGAGAGAGAGAGAGAGAGAGAGAGAGAGATCAAACACATAGCTACTGGTACATACCCTCAGCCTCGAGGGTGAACTACTCCCTCCTCGTCATGGAGAGCGCCGGGATGATGAAGATGGCCACTGGCGATGGGTTCCCCCTCTGGCAGGGTGCCGGAACGGGCTCCCGAGAGGTTTTTGGTGGCTACAGAGGCTTGCGGTGGCGGAACTTCCGATCTATCTTCATATTCGATGGTTTTAGGGTACGTAGGGTTATATAGGCGAAGAAGCTGGTCGGGGGGTGCTCCGAGGGGTCCACGAGATAGGGGGCCGCGCCCTGTAGGGGGCGGGGCTATCTCCTGGGCTCCTCGAGGGTCTTCTGACTTGATCTCCAAGCCTCCAGGATGATATTCTTCCAAAAAATCACGATGCCGAAGGTTTCATTCCGTTTGGACTCCGTTTGATATTCCTTTTCATTGAAATACTGAAACAGGTAATAAAACAGCAATATGGGCTGGGCCTCCGGTTAATAGGTTAGTCCCAAAAGTAATATAAAAGTGTATATTAAAGCCCATAATCATTCAAAACAAATAATAATATAGCATGAATGCTTCATAAATTATAGATACGTATCAGCATCCCCAAGCTTAATTCCTACTCGTCCTCGAGTAGGTAAATGATAAAAGAAAGAATTTATGAAGTGTGAATGCTAGAGGTGCACGAGTTTGATCAATGATAATTTCAATCACCTTTACTAGCATCATTATATGTCATAACAGTAGTTCATCTCATAAAACTTTTCACGAACTAGTAACAAGCAATTCACATGTTAAAGCATAGACCATAAAATTTCTTGAAAACTAGCAAACTTCATTCTTAGTCATCAAACAATTGCAATTCATCTTACTTTCAGGAAGAGTCTATGTCAGAGCTTTGGTTTAGCAAACTTCACATACTCAACTATCATATAGTCTTCTACAATTGCTAACACTCACGCAATACTTGTGGTTATGAAGTTTTAATCAGACACAGAGTTAGATTGGGGCTTATAATGTTGCCTCCAAATGTATTCACCATTCGGTGATGTCAACAATAATAGTTCATGCTAACATACATCCAATTGGATATATATATATATATATATATATATATATATCAGGATCACCCTAACACAAAGTGCTTGCCAAAGGATAAAATGAAAAAGGGGAAGATGAAGATCACCTTGACTCTTGCATAAAGTAAAAGACATAAAGTAAAAGATAGGCCCTTCGCAGAGGGAAGCAGAGGTTGCCATGCGCTTTTAGGGTTGGATACACAAAATCTTAATGCGAAAGAACATCACTCTATATTGCCCCTTGTATATGGACCTTTATTATGCAGTCCGTCGCTTTTATTGCTTCCATAACAAGTTCGTACAAAGCTTATTTTCTCCACACTTATAAGTCATGCATATTTAGAGAGCAATTTTTATTGCTTGCACCGATGACAACTTACTTGAAGGATCTTACTCAATCCATAGGTAGGTATGGTGGACTCTCATGGCAAAAACTGGGTTTAAGGTTATTTGGAAGCACAAGTAGTATCTCTACTTGGTGCTAGGAATTTTTGGCTAGCATGAGGGGGAAAGGAAAGCTCAACATGTTGGAATGATCCATGACAATATACTTTAACTGAGATGTGAGAAAACATAACCCATTACGTTGTCTTCCTTGTCCAACATCAACTCTTTAGCATGTCATACTTAATGAGTGCTCACAACTATAAAAGGTGTCTATGATAATATATTTATATGTGAAATCTCCCTTCCTTCAATATTCTTTCATGAATTGTTCAAATGACTAATACAATGCTTGCTAACCGTCAATAAATTTACAACCCCTACCTCTTAGATGTGAAGTCATTACTCCCCATGGGATAAGTAAATGAAATATATATAAATTCAGATTTATGACATTCAACTCATTCAACCATTTACTCATAGGATATAAGTGAAGCACACGATTAAATGAAAAACTACTCCAAAAAGATATAAGTGAAGATCAATGAGTAGCTAAATAATTATGTAACTATGTGAAGACTCTCTCTAAAATAAGAATTTCAGATCTTGGTATTGTATTCAAACAGAAAGCAAAGCAAAACAAAATGACATTGCAAGGATAACACAACTCATGTGAAGAAGCGAAAACTTAGGCTCAACCGATACTAACTGATGATTGTTGAAGAAGAAAGGTGGGATGCCTACTAGGGAATCCCCAAGCTTAGATGCTTGAGAACTCTTGAAATAATATCTTGGGGTGCCTTGGGCATCCCCAAGCTTGAGCTTTTGTGTCTCCTTAATTCCTCTCATAACATGGTTTCTTTTTATCAAAAGCTTCATTCACAACAAACTCAATAAGAACTCGTGAGATAGGTTAGTATAAACCAATGCAAAACCATATCATCTTCTACTGTAACAAATTACTAAAATTATTATTCAACATTGCATACTAAATGCCTCTGCATATTTAATACTCCTATCCTCAAATAGAATCATTAAACAAGCAAACATATGCAAATAATGCAAACATAACAGCAATCTGCCAAAACAGTATAGTCTGTAAAGAATGCAATAGTATCAATACTTCCCTACTCCAAAAATTATGAACTAAAATTCACACTGTAATAAATTTATCATATCTTTATATGCAAAAATATTCAACATTATATCATTCTCTGACTTTTCTAGGGAATTTTTGCAACAGCAGTAAACTTTCTGTTTTCAAACAGCAACATTTATACTAGCAAAATAAGCATGGCAAAGGCTATCCTTGACATTTTTATTGAACCTAAATATGCAAAACATTATTCTAACTAACAGCAAGCAAAAACTAACAAAATATAATGATGCTCCAAGCAAAACACATATCATGTGGCGAATAAAAATATAGCTCCAAGTAAAGTTACCGATGAACGAAGACGAAAGAGGGGATGCCTTCCGGGGCATCCCCAAGCTTAGGCTCTTGGTTGTCCTTGAAATTTACCTTGGGGTGCCTTGGTAATCCCCAAGCTTAGGCTCTTCCCACTCCTTATTCCATAATCCATCAAATCTTTACCCATAACTTGAAAACTTCAACCACACAAAACTCAACACAAAACTCGTAAGCTTCGTTAGTATAAGAAAATAAAACCACCACTTAGGTACTGTAATGAACTCATTATAAATTCATATTGGTGTTAAACCTACTGTATTCCAAGTTATCTATGGTTCATACCCTCCGATACTACTCATAGATTCATCAAAATAAGCAAACAACACATAGAAAACAGAATCTGTCAAAAACAGAAGAGTCTGTATTAATCTGTATCAAACGTATACTTATGGAACCCCAAAAATTATGAAATAAATTTCTGGACCTGAGTAATTTGTCTATTAATCATCTGAAAAAAGAATCAACCTAAAATCACTCTCCAGTAAAAAGTGGCAGCTAATCTCGTGAGCGGAAAAGTTTCTGTTTTTGACAGCAAGATCACATAAACTTCACCCAAGTCTTCCCAAAGGTTCTACTTGGCACTTTATTGAAACAAAAGCTATTAAACATGATTAATACAGTAGCATAATCATGTGGACACACAAAAACAGGAAGGGTAAATATTGGGTTGTTTCCCAACAAGCGCTTTTCTTTAATGCCTTTTTAGCTAGGCATGATGATGGCAATGATGCTCATATAAAAGATAAGAATTGAAACATAACGGGAGCATCATGAAGCATATCACTAGCACATTTAAGCCTATCCCACTTCCTATGCCTAGGGATTTTGTGAGCAAACAACTTATGGGAACAATAATCAACTAGCATAGGAAGGTAAAACAAGCATAACTTGACATTATTGCAATTCCTACAAGCATATGTTCCTCTGTCATAATAACATTCAATAGCATCATGAATGAATTCAACAATATAACCAGCACCTGAAGCATTCTTTTCATGATCTACAAGCATAGAAAACTTACTACTCTCCACATAAGCAAAATTCTTCTCATTCGGAATAGTGGGAGTATCATAAGAGACTTGAACACTAAAAATTGTTTCCACATTAAAAGAGTAATGTTCAGAAAAAGGGTAATCATAATCATGACAAGATTTGTAAATATAATCATCACTACTTTTTATAGAATAAGTTTCATCACAATAATCATCATAAGTAGCAACTTCGTTCTCATCATAATCGATTGAAACCTCTGCCAAGATAGTGGAATCATTAAATAAAGTTGACACTCTTGCAAATCCACTTTCATATTCATCACAATAAAACTCAACATCCTCCAAAATAGTGGGATCACTACTTCCTAAAGTTGACACTCTTCTGAACCCACTTTCATCAATATAATCATCATAGGTAGGAGGCATGCTATCATCATAACAACTTTGCATATCAAAACTTGGGATGCTAAAAATATCATCTTCACTAAACTTAGCATGTCCAAGCTTGGGAAAAACATTAATTTCAGCAAATATATTCTCAAATATTTCATACTCATCAAACATAGCGTCCCCAAGCTTGGGCCCTTTCATATCATAAGCATAATCACTCTCATCATTAAAAATATGGATAGCACCAATAGTAAAGCAATTATTATCATCACAATGAGTAGTAGGAGCAACATCATTTGGGAGGGATACCTTTCTACCTTTGTTGCTCCTTCTTTTCTTTTTCTTCTTCACATTATGTGTAGGTTCAACCTTCCTCTTCGAGCTCCTTATTGATGAGATTGGTTGAATAGAAAGCTCCTCCTCGTTACCTGATTCATCATAAGAAATAATAGGAGGATATTGGGAAGTCTCTTCCCTTTCATTAGTATTCTCATCATCTGCCATTTGCTTTCTTTTCTTTAGGTAATTGGCAATATAAGGATTTTCAATGCAATTCTCCGCACAAAACATATAAATCTTTTCTAGATCAATATCAAGGAAATGCTTAAGATTAAATTCTGGAATAAGCTTAGTAAAAAGTTTCAACTCTTCATAACCCAAAAGCAATCTATGTTCATTGTAATGAGAAAGGGAGATCAAGTCATCACAATTTTTGGACACGATCCGATCATGAAACAATTTGCATTGGAGATGTAAATGATCTTGTTTATTGCAAAATTCACAACGGGAAAGATATCTTAAATTCTCCGCACTCTTATCTAGCCTTTCTTGCAACCTCTTAGTTTCTAAATAATTATGCTTCTTGCAATATATATCTTCTCTATTTGGTGTGTTCATGCAAACATGCACTCCACAAAAGTTTACATGATTATAAGAGATATTTTCATCACGACTAGAGCAATCATCATTAGTACTATGGATATTCAAGGAGTTCATACTAACAACATTGCAATCATGCTCATCATACAAAGATTTAGTATCAAACATTCTATAGATTTCTTCTTCTAGCACTTGAGCACAATTTTCCTTTTCATCATACTCACGAAAGATATTAAAAAGATGAAGCGTATGAGACAAACTTAACTCCATTTTTTTGTAATTTTCTTTTATAAACTATTCTAGTGATAAAACAAGAAAAGAAAAGATTCAATTGCAAGATCTAAAGATATACCTTCAAGAACTCACCTCCCCGGCAACGGCGCCAGAAAAGAGCTTGATGTCTACTACACAACCTTCTTCTTGTAGACGTTGTTGGGCCTCCAAGTGCACAGGTTTGTAGGACAGTAGCAAATTTCCCTCAAGTGGATGACCTAAGGTTTATCAATCCGTAGGAGGCATAGGATGAAGATGGTCTCTCTCAAACAACCCTGCAACCAAATA
Organism: Triticum aestivum; assembly: GCF_018294505.1. Classification (NCBI taxonomy): domain Eukaryota; kingdom Viridiplantae; phylum Streptophyta; class Magnoliopsida; order Poales; family Poaceae; genus Triticum; species Triticum aestivum. Next base: position 44,969,847 of record NC_057801.1, on the reverse strand, counting down.
ACAAAGAGTCTCTTATGTCCCCAACACACCCAATACAATGGTAGATTGTATAGGTGCACTAGTTAGGCGAAGAGATGGTGATAGAAGTGCAAAATAGATAGTAGATAAAGGTTTTTGTAATCTGAAATTATAAAAACAGCAAGGTAACTAATGATAAAAGTGAGCGTAAATGGTATTGCAATGATAGGAAACAAGGCCTAGAGTTCATACTTTCACTAGTGCAAGTTCTCTCAACAATAATAACATAGATAGATCATATAACAATCCCTCAACATGCTACAAAGAGTCACTAAGCCACTAATAGCGGAGAACAAACATAGAGATTATGGTATGGTACGAAACCACCTCAAAGTTATTCTTTCGGATCGAGCTATTAAAGAGTTCGTACTAGAATAACACCTTAAGTTACAAATCAACAAAAACCCTAATGTCACCTAGATACTCCATTGTCACCTCAAGTATCCGTGGGCATGATTATACGATATGTGTCACACAATCTCAGATTCATCCAACCAACACAAAGTACTTCAAAGAGTGCCCCAAAGTCTCTACCGGAGAGTCAAGAACGTCTGCCAACCTCTATGCATAGGTTCATGGGCGGAACCCGCAAGTTGGTCACCAAAACATACATCAAGTGGCACATGATATCCCATTGTCACCACAGATAAGCACGGCAAGACATACATCAAGTGTTCTCATAAAAGAATCAATCTGATAAGATAACTTGAAAGGGGAAATTCAATTCATCACAAGAGAGTAGAGGGGGAGAAACATCATAAGATCAAAATAAAATAGCAAAGCTTGGACATCAAGATAGTGCCATAGAGGGAACACGAGAGAGAACACAAGAGAGAGAGAGAGATCAAAAACATAGCTACTGGTACATACCCTCAGCCCCGAGGGTGAACTACTCCCTCCTCATCATGGAGAGCACCGGGATGATGAAGATGGCCACCGATGATGGGTTCCCCCTCCGGCAGGGTGCCGGAACGGGCCCCTGAGAGGTCTTTGGTGGCTACAGAGGCTTGCAGCAGCGGAACTCATTATCTATCTTCATATTCGATGGTTTTAGGGTACGTAGGGTTATATAGGCGAAAGAAGTCGGCTGGGGGGTGCTCGAGGGGTCCATGAGACAGGGGGCCGCGCCCTGTAGGGGGGGCGCACCCCCTATCTCCTAGGCTCCTCGAGGATCTTCTGACTTGATCTCCAAGCCTCCAGGATGATATTCTTCCAAAAAATCATGATGCCGAAGGTTTCATTCCATTTGGACTCCGTTTGATATTCCTTTTCTTCGAAATACTGAAACAGGCAACAAAACAACAATATGGGCTGGGCCTCCGGTTAATAGGTTAGTCCCAAAAGTAATATAAAAGTGTATAATAAAGCCCATAATCATTCAAAACAGATAATAATATAGCATGAATGCTTCATAAATTATAGATACGTTGGAGACGTATCAACCGACATGGGGGGGCTTACAGAGAGGGGAGAGACGGTGGTGGGGAGGTGCTCGGTGACGGAGGTAGGGGCGGCGAGGGCGGGCTCGGGATCGGGAGGGAGCGGTCCTAGGAGGGCTCGGGGGCGGTGAGGTTGAGGGCGGTGGCGGTGAGGTCAAGGGCGGTGACAGTGAGGTCGAGGGAGTCTCGAGAGGCGGCGGCGACAAGGCTGGGCGGCCTCAGGCGACAGCGGTGAGGATGAGCGGGGCGTCGACGCCGGAAGGAGATGGTGGAGAAGTGGAGGCGACGACGGCGAAGTGAGCAAGGGATTTGGGGGAGAAGTGGTGGCCGAGGGGAAACCAATTTTGGGTTAAGTAAAAAATATCGGTAGCACATTACGTAAAATGCGCTATAGCTATAGAAGTGGTGCCATTCATGCTATTGATAAGAATGATTATGATGATATGCAAAACCACAAGCTTGGGGATGCTATGTTTGATGAGTATGAAATGTTTGAAGATTTATTTGTTGAAAATAATGCTTGTCCTAAGCTTGGGGATGCTTTGCATAATGAATATGATCATTTGCTTCCTTCTACTTTCGATAAGAAAATTTATTATGATGATAGCATGCCTCCTATTTATGATGATTATGATGATGAAAGTGGGTTTGGAAGGGTGTCAACTCTAGGTAGTAGTGATCTCACTATTTTGGAGGGTGTTGACTCCTATTACAGTATTGATGAAACTGGATATGGAAAGGTCATGACTTTATTTAGTTATACATCCACTATTTTCGAAGAGGTTTCAATTGACTATCATGAGAAGAAGTTGCTACTTATGATGATTATTATGATGACATGTATGCTATAAGCAGTAGTAAATCTTCTATGATTCTGGATCATGAAAAGAATGCCTTATGTGATGGTTATATGGATGAATCTATTCATGATGCTACTGAAAATTATTATGAGAGAGTAACTTATGATTTATGATGCTCTTGTTATGTTTCAACTTTTATCTTTTATGCGAGCATCATTGAAATCATCATGCCTAGCTAAAAGGCATTAAAGAAAAGCGCTTGTTGGGAGACAACCCAATACTTTTACCTATTGTTTTGTGTGTTCAAATGATTATGCTACTGTAGTAATCATGTTTTATTGTTTTTGTTTCAATAAAGTGCCAAGTAAAGCCTCTGGGATCATGTTGGGTGATGGTTGAATTGATCTTGCTGAAAAACATAAACTTTTGCGCTCACAAAAATAACTCTCATTTTAACAGAAGAGTTCTTTTGAGTTGATTCTTTTTGCATAATATTAATATACAAATTGATCACGTGGTCCATTTTATTGTATAATTGTTGGAGTTTTATAAGTATGGTTTCAGTAGAGATTACTACAGACTCTTCTATTTTTGACAGATTCTGTTTTCAATGCATAGTTTGCTTGTTCCCTAGTTTCTATGGCTTATATATTGCTCAATATAAAATTTAGAAATGATATGCTATAGTAGGAATTGTGTGGAAACAATTATGAATCTTGTCTTTGAAAGTACCAAAAGTGAAATGGTTTGCTCTTTATCATACTAACATATCTCACAAAGTTCCGTTAAGTTTTGTGTGATTGAAGTTTTGGGTGAGATGTCGATATGAGGAGAATAAGGAGTGAATAAAACCTAAGCTTGGGGATGCCCAAGGCACCCCAAGTTAATATACAAGGAAGATCCAAGCAACTAAGCTTGGGGATGCCCCGGAAGGCATCCCCTCTTTCGTCTCCAACATTATCGGTAACCTCACTTAGACCTATGTTTTCATTCGTCACATGATATGTGTTTTGCTTGGAGCATCAATTTATTTTGTTAGGATTTCCTTGCTGTTATTTAGAATAATTTTTTGCATCTTTTATTTCGATAAAAGTCGCAATGCTAGCCTTTGCCATGCTTATTTTGCAAGTATACATGTTGCTGTTTCAAAATAGAAAGATTATCGCTGTTGAACAAATTCCCTAGAAAAGTCAGAATGTGATAAAATGCTGAAACTCTTTCCAAAATAAGCTCTGATAAATTTTCTAAAGTTTGGTAATTTTTTCAGAATTTTTTGAGCTAGGCAAATATGATGAATACTGCATTCTTTACAGACTGTACTGTTTTGGCAGATTGCTGTTATGTTTGCATTGTTTGCATATGTTTGCTTGTTTAGTGATTCTGTTTGAGGATAGAAGTATTAAATATGCAGAGGCATTTAGTATTCAATGGTGAATAATAATTAGAGTAATTTGCTACAATAGAGAATGATAAGGTTTTGCACTACTTATCTCACGAGTTCTTGTTGAGTTTTGTGTGGATGAAGTTTTTGAGATTTAGGGAAACCGTGACATGAGAGGAATTAAGGAGACACAAAATCTCAAGCTAATATTTCAATAATTCTCAAGCACCTAAGCTTGGGGATCCCCCGGTAGGCATCCCACCTTTCTTCTTCAACAATTATCGGTTAGTACCGGTTGAGCCTAAGTTTTTACTTCTTCACATGGTGTGTGCTATTCTTGGAATCTTATTTTGTTTTGTTTTGCTTTGTGTTTTAATAAAATACTTATATCTGAAATTTTTAAATAAAAGAGAGTCCTCAATTAGCTACCCATTTACATAACTACTCGTTGGATCTTCACTTATATCTTTTTGGAGTAGCTTGTCATTTACTCTTGTGCTTCACTTATATCCTATGAGTAAATTGTTGAATGAATTGAATATCATGAAGTTGAAATTACATGTTCATATGATGCCTAGTGGTAGCTTCACATTGGGTTTAGAAAGTGAAATCTTTTGAAGTTTATCAATCAAAATATTGGTCATACAAGCAATTCATGAATGATTAGTAGAAGGAAGAGAACTTTCACATGCAAATACACTATCTTGGAAATATTTTGTGTTTGTGAGCCCCCATCAAAATATTATATGCCAAAATTGTTGACGTTGGACAAGGAAGACAACATAATGATTTATATTTGTTCATATTCACATAGAAGTTATATTGTCATAGATCCTTCAACATGTGGTGCTTGCTGCCTATCTTTGCTAGCCAAACATTCCGCACCAAGTAGAGATACTATTTGTGCATCCAAAAACCCTTAAGCCCAAATCTTTTGTTGAGAGTCAGCCATACCTACCTAAGTATTGAGAAAGGTCCTTCAAGTAAGTTGTCATAGGTGCAATAAGGCAATAAAAATTGCTTCTAATAGTGTTAGATCATTTAGTGTAAGAGAAAATTAGGCGTTGTACGAACTTGTGATAGCAAAGAATAAAAGTAACAGACTGCATAATAAAGGTTTCTATCATAAGGGGCAATGTAACGTGACGTTCTTTTGCACTAAGTGGTTGAGCATACAAACAAATAAGCGCATGTCAACCTCTGCTTCCCTCTGCGAAGGGTCTGTCTTTTACTTTTATGTATTTACTTTCATGCAAGAGTCAAAGTTTTTCTCTCTATTCCTTTTTATTTTTCTGCTTTGGCAAGCGTAATGTGGTGAGGAAAGATCTAGGCACATATATCCAGTTGGATATGGGTAGCATGAGTTATTATTGTTGACATCACCCTCGAGGTGGATACATTGGGAGGCGGAATTATAAGCCCCTATCTTTCTATGTGTACGTTTGAAACGTTTTGCTCATGTGTACGCGGTGAGTGTTAGAAATCATAGAAGACTATATGATGGTTGAGTATGTGGAGCTCTTACTTAGACTCTGTTGAATAAGTTGAATTGTAATTGCTTGGTAAATAAGAAGTTAGGTTGTTGAGTTTCAAGAGAATTCATTATTTGAACCTTAACATGTGAATTGGTTGCTACTATAACATGAGAAGTTTTATAAGAAAAAAATTGTTGTTATGATGCTAGGAAAAGTGATTGAAATTGACATTGATCAAACTTGTGCACTTTGCTAGCATTCACACTTCATAAATTATTTCTTTTATCATTTACCTACTCGAGGATGAGTAGGAATTAAGCTTGGGAATGCTGGTACGTCTCTAATGTATCTATAATTTATGAAGTATTCATGCATTGTTTACAATAAATTTATATGGTTTTGGTATGATTTGCATGAAATTAACCCAGACTGACGCTGCTTTTAGCAGAACTTCATGGTGTTGTGTTTTTGTGCAGAAATGAAAGTTCTCCAAACACCGGGAAACTTTTTGACAATTATTTATAGACCAGAAGAGAACCATTGGGCCAGAGCAGCCCTGGTGGGTTGTGCCCACCTCAGTGGCCTCCCGTACCCCTTCTTCACCCTATAAATTCCCAAATATTCCGAAAACCCTCGGGGATACCCTAGATCAGAAGTTCCACCGCCGCAAGCCTCTATAGCCACCGAAAACCAATTGGGGTCCCGTTACGGCACCCTACCAGAGGGGGGAATCCTGTCCGGTGGCCATCTTCATCATCCCGGCGACCACTACGATGAGGAGGGAGTAGTCCACCCACGGGGCTGAGGGTTTGTACCAGTACCTATGTGTTTAATCTCTCTCGCGCGCGCGATCTTGAGATGTCATGATCTTGATGTATCATGGGCTTTATTAACATAGATGGATCATATGATGTTTCTCCCCTCTCTACACTTGTTCTGACGAATTGAGTCTTTACCCTTTGAAGTTTTGTCTTGTCAGATTGAATGTTCATATATGAGAACACATGATATATGTCTTGCATATGAATACCCATGGTGACAATGGGGTGTTATTTTGATTCACTTGATGTACATTATGGCACTCAACCTGTGGATTCCCGAGGTGACTTTGGGGAAATCTATGCATAGGGGTTGATGCACGTTTTTATTATCTTTTCTCTGATAGAAACTTTGGGCTCTCCTTGTAGATCTTTGTGTGGATTGAGTATTATGAATCTGAAATTGTTTGATACATATCGTATAATTAACTCACGGGTACTCGCGGTGACATTGGGGTATCTAGGTGACATTAGAGTTGGTTGATATGCATCATATGGTGTTATTTTTGTACGAACTCTAGGATAGATTGATCGGAAAGAATAGCTTTGAGGTGGTTTCGTACCCTACAAAAAAAATTCTATCTTTTGTTCTTTGCTAATAATAGGAACTCGGGAGTGATTATTTATTGTACTTTGAGGGATAATCATATTATCCAATTAGGTTAGCATTGTTGAGAGGTTGTACTAGTGACAGTATGCACCCTAGGCCTCATTTTGCATCATTGCAATACCGTTTGTGCTCCATTTTACTACTTACTACCTTGCTATTTTGTATTGTTCGCACTACAAAAACTCATATCTACTATCCATACTAAACTTTTATCACCATCTCTTCGCTGAAATAGTGCACCTATAGAATTTGCCATTGGATTGGGTTTGTTGGAGACACTACAGATTTCTTGTATTTGATTGCAGGGTTGCTCGAGGGAGACTATCTTCATCCTACACCTCCCGTCGATTGATAATCCTTAGGTTATCCACTTGAGGGAAAATTGCTACTGTCCGACAAAACTCTACTCTTGGAGGCCCAACGCGAGTCTACAAGAATAAAGTTGCATAGTAGACATTTGGAGGTCGTAGGTGTGAGTAGGTTTGCACTTAATTATGGCATGGTAGTAGGAGTACTTTGGAATGTGATGGGAACAAGCTCAAGATTAATTGATGGTTTTTGTTTCGAGGCCTGAAACGGCTCCCGATGAGTTTAGTGAAACATAAATTTCAAGTACCACTGCTCAAATGCGGTCACTCAAGTCAGTGATGTAACTGGTCATACATGTCAGACCAAGCCGATGCATGTCCATTCGGTGAGTCGTAGGTCTGACCGACCGTCTGTTGATGCGACCAACCATAAGTATTATGCGATGGAGACTTTGGGTGATTGTCACGACCAATGTAACATCCCAAATTTTCAATTTGGCATGTTATACATTAGATCATCATTGCATATCATATTTTATTGCATTTTGGTTTGATCCTAGAAATTTTACGCAACTCAAGGACCCTCGGAGAGAGATGGCAATTTCGTTATTTTCATATTTGAGTTTTCTCAAATTTTGAAAATAGGATCATTTGATTTTATTTATTTTATCTTCAATTATTTCTATTATGAAAATATGAGAGAGGGAATAAAATGACTTTCCCAAAATAAAGAAATATTGCGATTTAATACAAAAAATAAGATTTTATTTCAGATTTTTTGGCTATTTTATTTGAATTTAGGAAAATTGCACGTTTTTTTTCAAAACTGCATTTTAGGGCCAAGAAAATGTTCATCTTGTTCTAAATATTTTATTTAGACGGTGAAAATTTGTTTTGGTATTTTTAGAGTTTTATTTTATTTTCTAGAATTTTCTTAGTTTCGGCGGAATTTATTTTAAAAAAAAGTTCCGCGCGCCAGACTGGGCCGAAGGCCCAGCCGAGCCACGCGAGGCCCGCGCCGCCGCCGCCTTCCCCTGCGGGAGGGGAGTCCGCGCCACCGCCACCACCGAGTCCGGCCAGGGCACGCCTCCCGACCCTGACCCGGCGCCCCCTTCCCCAAGCCGAACGCCGCCCCCCTCCTATAAATACCGCCACCGCCAGCCCACCCCGCCACCCCGCCACCCGACCCACACTACCTCGCGCCGCCGCTGCCGTTTGCGCTGCTGCCGCCGCCGTCCGCCGCCGTAAACACCGCTTCCCGCCGCGGCCCGGAGCCCCGCCGCCCCACTGGACCCCGCCGGAGCCGCCGGACCTCGCCGGAGCCCGACGAGGTAGCCTCCCGCCGCCGCCCCAGTTTTCTAAAGAAAACCGATCCGTTTTTTTAGAAAACCCTAGGTTTTGTTTTTTTAGATCAGTTTTTTTATTTTTCTGGTTTATTTATTTAGCGAGCATTCACTCGTTCGTTCGTTTTAACGGAAGAGTTCACCGTTTAGTTGCAATTAACGAACGTCCGTTTGTTAAACTGTTTGTCATTTTTTTCTTTTTCTCGGATATTCCGCGATTATTCCATATCACGATTTCTGATCTGATTTTCGTTTTAGTTTATCTTTTCGCTCGTTTATCAAAATCAGGTGATTCAAGCGCCTAGAGTTTCGCCTCGAAACCTTATTTTCGTTTAACCAACTCAAACAAGTTTTTGCTACTGAAAAGTTTTGACTTAGATCCAGATTAGTAAACGAAGCTTGTTCCTTTCGCCGCTTGAGTTTTGTTGCTTTGTTTGATTGGATTCTTTTTGCAAACCGAAGTTCGTAAGTTGAACTTTCTGGTTAGACATCTTATTTGAGTTTTACCTGTGCATTAGATGAGTACTTATTGCATGCTTGTTTGTTTGCGATAGAGTACCCGGAGTGCGCCGCTTTCTACTTCAAATCTCTATGTTTCACGGATCATCAGCAAGGCAAGTAACAGTTTGATCATACCTCTTTACTACCCAGTTTTATTGCATTAGATCAACCCTCAAACAATTGCATGATTAGGATCTGATTAATATGTGTGTTATGGGAAGTAGATGAGGTAGTACATATTACCTGTTTTATTATCAAACCTTTGGGAGTTACTTCTACGTTGCTTATAATGCTATGCTATGCTCGTAGACGTGGATTGGGTGAGTGTATCCATCTAGGTGGCAACTTTTGATTGTTATTTAATGGTTTATTTAAGGTGGCAACTTTAATACACATCTGGGTGGACTGAGGCACCTGGGTATTCCAGCGATTGCCTCTTTTTTTTTATGGACCGCCACCCAGGCTCAAAGGGATCATGATATTATTCATGCTAGAAACTTCCGTGTGCAGCCACAAGCTACTATGGGCTCTAGCATAGTTGATTAAGTCATGCGAACTCTTACAGAGGTAGACTAGCAGATGTAGGGGAAAGTAGGTGTAACTGTCTATCCGATCGTAAGGTGCTAGCGCTTCTGAAAGACTATGTTTCGGTCATCCATTTCTCAAACACCATGTAGTGTGAGAAAATCAACGGAGGAGATCGAGTCTTGTGGGGAAAAGTGCGCAAACCTCTTCAGAGTGTATAAACTAATCATGGTTAGCCGTGTCCCCGGTTATGGATGTTTTGAGTATCTAGTACTTGGATTATCACATGAATCTCATCATGTTACTTTAATTTAATTAGTTGGGTTTAATGATGATGCTTAATTGGGATTGAGAGGGTGTCTACCTTCTCAATGTTTAACAACCACCATGATAGTTAAATAAAGTTTTTTCCTTTGCAGTAGGGAAAAGTTGGCTTTATGCAAAACTGTAACCATAGAGATTTCCACCAGCCATATATGCATGTAGTATAGCATATTTATGTTTATTACTCTCTATGTGTTACATTGCCAGCATATTCCATGTGCTGACCCATTTTCGGGCTGCAACATTCATGTTGTAGAATTTTCAGACGACGAGTAAGGTGCCTTAGGTCGTGGTCTTATACTCAGTGATGCCGTTGGAGTTGATGGACTCACTTATCTTCCAAGTCTTCCGCTGTTATCGTTTTTAGATGGCCTTAAGCCATATTTATTGTAATATGTTCTCATTTGAGACATTGGATGTAATAAGTGTGTGATTGCTACTCTGTTATAAATCCTTCAAGTACTGTGCGTGTTAGCATTACTAATCCAGGGATGATACTAAAGCACAGAGATTAGACTGGTTGAGGTCTGGTCGCTACAAGATGGTATCAGAGCACACACTGACTATAGGACATGACCACTAAGCTAAAAGCCCTAGATCACTACTCGCTCTTCTCATTTCTGACTCCTCATCTTTTCTACTCTTGTAGGATGGTGTATGCAAGGAACAAGTTCACGCAACCGGATGAAGATACACCCTTTGGACGCCACATGAAGGAAGTCACTAAGTACCTGAACATAGGGGTACCTAGCTTCACCAGGACCTATATCGCCACTTTACCCGAAGAGGAGCGTTGGATGATTCAAGTTCAAGTTCCAGGAAGGACGTTCATGCCCGTCACGGAGCCCATAGAGTTTTCCTTCGATGCACCAACCTGGAGTCTAGGAAAGAGCATGGCAGCTCACATCACCATGGGACGCATTGGAGAAGTTTACCACAAGGATCTTAAGGATACTATCTACCAGATTTGTGGGCGCCGATATGAGCAATGGGAGATGATCAGCACTAGAAAGGATAGATCAATTGCAGCTTTCATCTAGGAGTTAAACCAGCACATTCGTCGCCAGGAGAACCAGATGTGTGCATGCATGATAGATCTGAAGAAGGCTATGACCAAGATCATGGAGCTGGAGGAAGAACTCAAGTCTACACGCGATGGATACGAGGAGGAAATAGAAACGCTTGTGGAGAAGAATGATGATCTGAAGAAGAAGCTAAAAGTATTCATGGGATTTCCCGCGACTGGAGGAGAAGACGATGATTGCACTTGTCCGGAGAACTACATCATCATCGATGACACCGATTTGGACCCAGACGATAGCGATGATGACTATGTTGACTAAGCTGGAGCAGATATCATGGAGTCTTCATCGGAGCAGTTTTTCTAGTCGACCACCATAACAGTAGTAGTATTTCCCCATGTATATAGTATAGTCTGAGCACTTTTGTAACGATAGTTAGACCATTGTATGCCCATGTTTGATTTTGATTGAAGTGAATTTGTTTGTGTTTGTCTCATGTGCATATGGGTAGTGTGTTCCCTCCAGACCTCATTCTATTCTACACTCTCATCTTTTCTAAAACCCTCAGATGCCTCCGAGACGTGACAATGGATTTGCTTTCCCACCGGAGCTCACCCAGTTGATCCAGCAGCAGAATGCATTGATGAAGTTACTAGTCCAGAACCAGAATTAGGGGAACAACAACAACAACAACCCACCACCACCACCACCTATTGATCACTTAGCCCATTTCTTGAGGCTTAATCCGCTGGTGTTTTCCACACTACTAGGAAAACGCCTACTAATGGCGCACCGGTTTTGCCTACTAATGGCGCACTACCGGTGCGCCATTAGTAGCACGCCATTAGAATTTTTTACTAATGGTGCACCACTGGTGCGCCATTAGTATCTGGTATACTAATGGCGCACCTGCCCGTGCGCCATTAGTATGTAACACCATGCACCATTAGTATGCCTCCCGGGGGGCCATATGTAACCATGTGCTTTGTCACACTAATGGCGCACTTTGCCACGATGCGCCATTAGTATCCTTTGGCATACTAATAGCGCACTCTGCCTTGATGCACCATTAGTATGAATATTTGTTTTTTTTTTGCTTTTCTGATTTTTGCACAGGTTACAAAATATATTATTGGACAGAATATAGACAGCAGCACACAGCAACATCAGATTCATCGAATACAATAGAAGATTAGTCTTCGAATACAATTCATCATATTAGTCTCCGAATTCAAAAGACCGAACAAAGATAAAACATTACAAGTCTCAAGACCGTGAGTATCGAGTTTGTCTTCACATTACAAGTCGATATCGATCATCTAAACTACCATCACATAAAAGAGAGTTGTGGTCATCACGATGAGCATCATCGCGATCAAACTGGTCCTCATCCGGTTCCTCCAACACTCCCTCCTCTCTCCCGCTAGATAGCGGGCATATCTAGATTCGGCCTCCGCCCTAGTGGTGTACCCTTTGTAACTGTTACCGCTGAAATGGTGAACCTGTCTCCGACACTCCTCCCAGTCGTCGTAGACTTCGGGAACCTTACCCTTGTACACGACATACGACGGCATCTCTATGCACAAGCCAAACAACAGACAATACATAAGAAATATGTAAGTATGCAACAAAAGGATCGAAAGAGAAAAGCAAGACATTAATAGCACGATTCATGGTCCTACTAATAAATAGCATCGATTACATCTAAGTTGAACGACTGTCCAAACCAAAGAGACATACGAATTCATTAAAGTTTAATTACAACATGAGCTAATCAATGTTTCAGAACTACACATCACTACTTTCGACTCGACTCATCGGACAGGAGCGTGGATGAAGCCGCTGTCTGTCGTGATGGTCATGAAATCGCGGTCGTTGTCACCCTGCATTTGTAGCGTTTCATCTATCTCACTGTTGGACAGTTGATATCTGACGAAGAACTGCCCCGAGGTATGAAGGACATCTTGATGGATGATGTCCGCAAACTCTGACTGGATGCGAAAGAATTCTTGTCTGAGGTCCGCATCCTGGACTGCCGACAAGCTCGCGGCCCAATCTTTGAGATTATCTGGTAGCAGAAGTTGATGATGGTCCCTTATGATTGCCCGCATGTGATGGAGGGCGTAGTAGGCATCCTTCTGACCGCCAGGCGGCTGCTTGACACAACAGAACTTCGTATTGTGTGAGAACATGTGCTTGCCGTACTTACGAACTGCCCTGGTGAAGGTGCCTCCAGATTTGGCATAGCCGGGGAGAACACCATCAAGAACTTTCTTGACATTTGTGTAGTCTATCTTGGAATTACGGTTCGGGTTGAAATACATGGCCATGGAATATTTCGGGCTTAAGAGGATGAGTGTGCAATGTGTGTCACTACACAGAACACGGAATGTTAGAAAAAAAAGAACGATCAAAATCTAAGAAATCATATGTTATGGGGCGGTTAAGGGATGACTTACTCGGGAAAGTAAGCCACAAGGAAGTTATCCTTATCTGGGTTTGCCAGAATGACGCCTTCGAGGTCTGAACTCGCAACTTGGCGGTCCCCAGCGCTGTTCAAGTGCTTGGCACGCATGTAGAAGGGGTCGACTATAACGATGTCCGGGGTCTTGTCTCTAATGATCCGCATCTCCATACTCAGCGAAAACAGCCGAACGAAGGTGTAGTGCAGCGGATGAAGGTTAAACATAGCAAAGATGTCATCAAACCGTAGGACGATCGTACCCCCGATGTCGCCATCCGCAAAGCCCTTGCCCTCTGGCACCTTGGCCACGAAAACCGGGTATGCCACATCATTCTTTCTCAGACGCCGCTTCTCCAAATAAAGAACACTGTCGTGCAGACTCCGCATAGCACCGGTTGCAGCATTCAACATATTTGGCGGTAGCATCGCCCTACCCACCACATGCACCCTCCTCGAGATATCCTTAGGTGAAGGTGGCCCATCCTGAGCACGGATCGAACTCGGTGCCGGCTGGCTCACATCGGCGCCCTTGTTAGTCTTTTGTTTCCGTCCCTTCTTCTTGATCTCCTATAATGGGACCGAGTTCTGCTCACAGACCGCTTTCTTGAGCATGTTGGGGCTGATAATATTTCGCACCTCAGCTATCTGAGGCTCGGTGAAGGCGGGAGCTGGAGGCGTCTCCTGACAACTGAACGACAGACGACACCTATTGCAATTGGATTTCTCCGCCGTACCAGCTAGATTGCGGTCGTCTTGGTTGGGTTCTTGAGAAAGAGGCCCGCAGAACTCGTCAGCGTACCCATGTTCGGCAAAGTACTTATCGACTTTGGTAAAATGTACCGTCGTCATTGTCGTCGTCGTCCGGATCCTGTGCCATACGGCTGTCCGGATCCTGTGCCATAGGGATGTCCGACATAGGGATGTCCGGTAGGTCCGGTAGCATTGCGGCGTTCTTGCCATGGCTTGGCGCCGGCACGACTGGCGGTCTTGTCTGTGGGGTGGTGTCCCCCGCCCCCAAACGAATCTGGCTCTTCGGCCAAAGCAGCGGCCAGTTTACGCAGGCACTGAGGGTCATCTCATCTTCTTCGTCAGCCCTAGCGGGTCGAACCGGAGGTAACAGCTCGTCGCAGCCTGGCAGCACCCGAACCACTTCAACCCTATACACTGTGGGTGGCATCGGATTTCCGTGGAACATGCGGTTGCCCGGTTGAACGATTCTGCCCTTGGCGACATCGACCAACTCGGCGCCCACGAAGTGCAGAAGAGTGCAAGGAACGTCGGCGTTGCCCTGCGAAAACATGTACTGGGCGTTAGGGATGCCCAGTCAAAGGCAAGGAGATGAAGTTACCGTGATGCCGTCGAGCTCAGCTAATGTCGAGGCACCGCCAATGTCGGGCATGCAACTAACGGAGGGGGAGCTTGCTGGCGAGGTGCCGGCCGGTGTACACCCGGGTGCAATAAGCTGCAATGCCCGTGCCGGCGCCGGAGACACGAATGCCGCCTCCGCCGGAGACACCAATGGCGCCGCCGCCGGAGACACCAGTGGCGCCGCCGGAGACACCAATGGCGCTGCCTGCGCATTGTGCGAGTTGCTGGCCGTGAAGCTGGGAACCGGGGGAGGCCCCTATTGGCCGCTCGCAATCCACGTCGTCAGCCCATGAATCAACATAGGCACCATGGCGTTGAGCTTCGTTCCCAGTTGTTTTTCCACTTTCTCTTGGACAAGCTCCGGAATCCACGCCACTTTTGCCTTGAGTGCTTCAACCTCGCGCGTCTGGCTTTCCGAGCTGGTCTTTTTCTCCTTTCGCACACCAGCGGTATAGTATGACCCCCATTTTGTGGACAAGCCTTTGCCGGCCACACGACCAGCTGACGTCGGCTTAGTGAGCTTATCCTTGCTTTTCATTATGTTCAACGCCCTATTTAAAGGGCTGTCAAAAGGGGAGCTCTGAGACGACCCCGCGCTACTGCTTTCAGTTTCCTATGAAAGGAACGTGAACCATTTAGAAATATTGGGGATTAGTTAGAGTGCAACCATATGGAGCTAATTACGCGGGGGTGTATTCCTTACCAGAACAAGCTCAAGCGCCCTGGTCTTCAGATCCGTGGTAAGCTCCTTTGTTATCGGGTCCTCCTTGTACCGGGCCCTGACATAGTTCCTGGTCTGCTTGTTACCGCTGTATTTCTCGAAGCAGGGCGGTAGGCCTTGCTCGGCACGCTCCGCGTCCTCCTTGTCCCATATAGGCTCCGCCACTCTGTAACCGCCGGGACCGAGTTTGTGTTCCCCTAAGTTTAACTCCCGCATTTCTTTCCCCCACTGACTTGATTCGGTGGTTGCACTGCTCTCGCACTTTATCTTGAACTCCTTGTAGTCATCTTCGCTTATCAAAGGATATTTTGCCTTGATCTTCTCATAACTATCACCTTTATCAATCATTCTCTTCACCGCGCTTCTCCAAGTTGACAGGGCCGTGCTCATCTTTGTGAGGGCGGCACTGTTCACTTTATTCCCTGAGAGGCGTGTGTTTTCAAATTCGGCGGGGAACTTGTATCGTTCGTGCAGCTTCGTGAAGAGGAGGTTGCGCAAATTCCCTCGGTCCTTATGCCTAAGGTTCTCGGTGTTGATCGAGACGGTGCTCCGGAGAGTGCACCCGAGCTGAACCGAGTACCCCTTGACTATATGTTTGGTCTCCATTGGATTCCCGTCGGAGTCCACTTGAGTGAATTCCTCCTTGAGGGTGCGGAGCGCATTCGGGCGCCGGTCCTTCCTTTGCTTCTTCGGTTGGCTGCCATCTGTGTGTGCGCCACCATCATCAGTTGTGGCAACCTCGGGGGTACCATCAGTGGTATCATCCCTTACGCCACTAGGGGTTGTGTAATCAGGATCGGTGTCTTTCGCGGCGTCCTCATAGCGGTGAGGTTGTTCCTCCATCTCCTGGGACAGCTCCCATAATTGCTTGCCGCCCGAACCGCCGGCCTCATCGTTGTTGGCCATGTTTCGCTTTAAATAGGAAAATAGTTTGGTCAAAAAGTTGGTTATTGTCAAGGAACAAGATCATGGTCTCATCATTTGGGGTTTGTCAACACCGAGGCATCCTAAAAGCTAAGCTTTTATCATTTAGGGTTTGTCGACGCCGAGGCACCCTAAAAGCCTAAGCCGAGGCACCCTAGGGTTGGCCTAATCACTTGGCACTAATCACTTGGCTTAATGCAGCAAGAATGGCGGGGCATTTGATCCTACTTAACTAAGTACTAAGATACCCCGGTCCATGCATTAGTCGCAAGTACCCCATATGTCCTATTTTTAGCAAAGTCATGCTAAAATTTCAGCATGACCTTTGCTGAAAATAGGACATATGGAGTACCCGAATTTGCTGGAACGGAAGTTAATCAACATTCCGGCAAACTCAAGGGCCTCTCGGGGTACCTGCAAATTCATCACGACACGATGGTCGGAGACAAAACCCAGCAAACTAGCAAGATGATCATCATCTTTGCAAGATAGTAGCTCATGTTTCTGACAGTAGCCTCTGAAGAAAATAGCATTGCAACATTCAAGTTCACAGGATAAAAAAATCATCCACATTCACCAACCCACATGATGTTAAAACCCACATGAGCTGTAAACAGACTTAAAAAACCCACATGATGTTATAACTGTATACACTGAACATGATGATACCAAATGGGAAGGAAAATTGTATCACTCTAGATTAGTGTAGCCACTATCTAACAAAACCAGAATGTTAACAAAATTACACCATGATGATACCAAATTCTTGTAGCAGTACAATGAGTTCACAGGATAAAAAAATCATCCACATTCACCAACCCAAACTGGTGGAGATACAGCAAACCAGAACCTCCCAGGTTTCTGCCATTTTATTTTTCCCACCGTATATGTTTTTTGATTCATGTCATGGTACTTGCTGTCAAACCAAGTATTTTCTTTCTACATAATCTGGGAAGTTTACTTCTTACTGTCTCACTATCTTACTGTCTCACTACAAAAAACTAGTATGCTTAGTTGAGACTAGTATGCTTAGTTGCATTATGACAGACAAAAACTACAAATATTTGTGTTTTTAGTTGAGCAATACAGCGACAGTGTGATAGGCAAGTTTCAGCTGGCAAAGTGTCATGATTCAGACAACAGAGCAGCTAAGCATAGCAAGTGGATAGTTTAGTCAGTATACTAGTACTCTTTAGAAAGCATGAGACATATATTACCTGGAGGAGACTTCGTCGGAGAGTTGCCTGTGCATTGAAAATACAACGAGATCAGCAAAGGATAGTAAGATATATACTGAAATTATCATAACAAAATGCCAGCTACTACCATGGTCAAAGAATAGATTATGATAGCTGGACAAGTACAGGTCAAACTAGATAATTTTCAGAACCGGTTTAACTACCTTAGGATAAAACAATGCATCCAAGACTGGGCTTAGACTAATATCCTCATAGCATAATCTGACATCAAGCAAATATTATAAGAACAGTGAAAATGTATGTTCACTGCAAATGAATATTGACCAAATGAATATGGACCAAGTATCCTCTAAAATGCATCTAAATGCAAGCTCAGAGATTTGAACATTTGGAAAACCCTAGCTACTTAATTCTCCAACCCCCTTTCCTTGTCCAAATTTCTCCAACCCCCAACCCTAGAACACATCAGAAGGAAATAAAGAGGGGGAAGAGGGGGAAGCGGCTCGGGTGCTCACTTGGGAGGTCGAGGGCGACTCGGGGCAGCCGGAGCTAGTCGAGGCGGCGCGAATTCGGCGTCGAGCGGTGGCGCTCCTCCTGGGCAGGCCGCACGGTCGAGGGCGTCGAGCGGTGGCGGTCCTCCTGGGCGTCCGAGCTCGTCCGGGTCCTCGTAGTCGAAGAGGAAGATGG
>NC_057801.1:44949208-44951910 GCF_018294505.1 Triticum aestivum | reverse complement strand
GAGCACGTCGAGGGCGCAGACGGGGCCGCGTGGGGAGGGGGCGCTTGGGCGGGAGGACGTCGAGGGAGGCGGCGCTCGGGTCGGGGTCGGCGAGGGAGGCGGCGAGGGAGGCGGCGCTGGGCTCGGGGATGGCGAAGGAGGCGGGGGGGGCGGCGAGGGGGACGGCGAACACGAGGGGCAGCGGGTGAGATCGATGAGGCAGGGGAGAGATTAGAGAGATTGGGCATTTAGTGTGGGGGGAAGCTTTCTAATGGCGCACCACCCCCTCGTGCGCCATAAGTACGACTATTCTAATGGAGCACCACCCCTCGGTGCGCCATTACAATTTTGTTTTAATCTAGCCCACTAGCCCTATCTACAACCTAGCCCTATCTACAACAGAACCCACCCACTAGCCCGACTGGTCAGCATGCAGCACACACACCAGGAGGTCATGGATTCGATTCCCAGGCTCCCCAATATTTTTTTATGCATTTTAAATGCTGTTTTTTATATTTATTTTTGTTTAAATACGTCCTCCTGGAATCAAGATCGAGATGGAGGGGGATCGAGATCAAGTGTCCTCATGATTTCAAAAAGTGCCCATGAAATTTAAAAATATTCATGATATCAAAAAGTGCCCATGAAATACAATCGAGAAATGAAGACTACGATTTAAATACAATCGATCTTAGCTAGCTATCTGTTCACAATCTTCTTGCCCTTCTTTTTCGCAAATGGAGTTCTTCTGTGGAACGGACGTCCTTTAGGTAGGGTGGTCCTGCTTCTTCTTGTGGTGTGCTGCTACTTCATCGTGGTCGTCATGTTCGATCTTCGGGCCGCCGTACTTGTCGAAGTCTTGCTCATTGGCTACTCCATCCATTCCCATGATCTTCTTTTTGCCTCTCCTCACGACAACACGACTGGGCTTTGGCGGGTCGGTAATGAAGAAGCATTGGTCCACTTGGGAAGCCAGTACCCACGGCTCATTTTTCACGGTGACGTTTGCGCCCGCGGTCTTGGATTTGGCTTCGGGTATAACCATGGTGGTGAAATATCGGTCTTCTTTTAGTATGCTCTTGGCCCATCTGACACGGAACATCGGCACCTTCTCTCCAGCGTAGCTCAGCTCCCAGATCTCCTCGATCCTTCTGTAGTATCTGTCCTTGTCCTTACCGGTGTAGGATTCCATCGTTACCCCGGAGTTCTGATAACCATCGCTCTTCATGTCCTTGTCCTCGGTGTAGAATGTGTAGCCATTGATATCGTACGCCTCATAGGTCATCAGGTTGTGCTCGAAGCCCTATGACAAGGTGAATATGAGTTGTTCTTCCGCGGAATAATCCTAATCTAAAGGGTATGACAGAAGCTTCTGCTTAAACCAACGCGTGAAACATGAGTTGTGCTCTTTGAGTATATCTCTGTCCGTCCTCTGTTGGCCTCGGTCATTGTACGTCTTCTCAATAAAGGTTTTGTGCTCTACCACCCAAGGATCGACCACGTCTATGTGTTGTAGCGCGACTAGGTTTGCTCTTTCAAAGTCGGCGAGTCGACATGCATTTCGCAGTGACCCTCACGGTGACCCCAGCCAGCGAGCCTGCCGAGGTGCCTGCTGACGGGCAGACCAATAGGGTTCTCGATGCCTAGATAATTCATGCAGTAGGAGATGCACTCTTCGGTCAGAAAGCCCCTGGCTATACTTCCCTCTTGACGTGACATGTTCCGAACGTATCCTTTGATGACACCATTCATCCTTTCGAACGGCATCATGCTGTGCAGGAACGTCAGCCCGAGTTGGATGATATCCTCCATGATATGAACCAGCAGATGCACCATAACATCGAAGAATGCGGGCGGGAAGTACATCTCAAGCTCGCATAGTATCACCATGATCTCTTCCTGTAGCCTTCTGAGTTGCCTCACGCCAATCGACTTCCGAGAGATGACGTCGAAAAAGTTGCATAGGCCAAATAGCGTTTCATGGACGTGCGCGTCCATGATCCCACAGATTGCAACTGGAAGTATCTGCATCATCATCACGTGACAGTCGTGAGCATTCATCCCGCTGAACTTCTGCTTCGCTGGGTCTAGGTATCTGCTTATCTTCCTCGCGCAACCGTAAGGAAGTTTTACTCCTTGGAGGCAGGTGAAAAACTGCTCGATCTCCTCCTGACTTAGAGTGAAGCTCATGGGAGGGTAGTCATTTCCGGTCTTCTTGGCCTTTTTGCCTTTGCGACGACTTTCTGTGTCCTGCTTCGCCTCATCATCATCATCATCATCATCATTAGCATGAAGCTCCTGCCTGATTCCCATTGATTTCAAGTCTGCCCTTGCTTTCATCCCATCTTTGGTCCCCTCTGGCATGTTGAGCAGGGTACCAAGAAGACTCTCGCACACGTTCTTCGTGATATGCATGACATCAAGGCTGTGAGGCACACGGTGGATCTTCCAGTATGGAAAGTCCCAGAAAACAGACCTCGTTTTCCATACCTTCAGCAGTGGCTCTGGCGCCTTTCGCTTCTTTCCCGGCTCTGGCGCCTTTTGCCTCTTTCCCTGTAGTGGGCAGTCTTTCCAATTTTTCAACAGCTCGTCTATTTCCTCGCCGCTCCTCGTACACGGGCGTTTTCGGGGTTCGGTTTCACCATCGAATAGATCCTTGCGTTTCCTCCACGGGTCATCATCGCGAAGCCACCTTTGATGTCCCATGAACACGGTTTTCAAAG
>NC_057801.1:44933810-44947472 GCF_018294505.1 Triticum aestivum | reverse complement strand
ATACTAATGGCGCACTGTCTTGGTCGTGCGCCATTACTAGTTCCAACTAGTAATGGCGCACTTCGCCGTCCATGCGCCATTAGTTTGTATGGCAAAATGAAAAAAAATCAATAGTAGTGGCGCACCGTGAGAATGGTGCGCCATTAGTGTCTTCCACACTAATGGCGCACGAGCAACCGGTGCGCCATTAGTATATAGTAGTGGCGCACTACTTACCTGGTGCGCCATTAGAATCAGTCCTATCTATAGCCCTTTTCCTAGTAATGCCAGTAGCACCGAGCCGATAGTTGCATATGATTGGCTGCACAAGATGGGAAGCGAGTTAACCACTGCAGGATGCACAGATGCGGAGAAGGCGTGTTTTGCCGCACATCAGCTTGATGGACCTGCAACATCATGGTGGGAGAATTTTACAGCCACATACCCTATCGACACTGTCACATGGGATCAGTTGCAGCAGGCTTTCCGTACTGCCCATGTTTTAGCAGGAGCTATGGCCATGAAGAAGCGTGAGTTTCGCAACTTGCACCAAGGAGGGCGAATAGTTGGCCAGTATGTGGATGACTTTAGTAAGCTAGCACGTTATGCCCCAGGTGACATTGCTACGGATGCAGCTAAGCAGGAGAAGTTTCTGGAAGGACTGAATGATGAGCTGAGCATACAGTTGATGATAGCAACCTTCAACAACTACCAGAAGTTGGTAGATAGAGCTCTTATGATTGAAGTGAAGCAGCAATAGATTGACAACCGCAAGAGGAAGTATGGACAAGGGAAGTACAATTCTGGAGCTCAGCAGAAGCCATGTTTTACCCCAAAATCGGGAGGACATTTTCAGCATACCCATGGAGGAGGGAGTTCGCACAATCATAATGGCCTCAAAAATGGGAATGGGAATGGAGGAAGCAACGGCTAGAACCGTACCAACCCATCAACCCCAGCCAAGAGAGATCTGAGCCAAGTCACTTGCTATAAGTGTCAGAAGACTGGACATTATGCCAATGAATGTCCTGAAGCCCAAAATGGAAATGGCAATGGAACCTCTGGGAAGAAGCTGAACCCTTTCAACAGGGGACAGGTGAACCACGTTAACATGGAGGAGGTTGAAGCCCAGCCAGATGCAGTAATAGGTAAGTTTTTGGTTAAGTCATTTACTGCACTCATTCTTTTTGATACTTGTGCATCGCATTCATACATATCAAGGGGATTTGTGGATAAGTATAAACTTCCCACCAAGGTTCTTAGAACACCTATGTTAGTAAGCTCACCAGGAGTGGAGTATATGGCCAGTCGAGGATGTTTTCAAGTGCCATTGAGTATAGGTAGGCATGTTTTCCCCTCGGATTTAATCATTTTGGAATCGCAAGGTTTGGATGTGATTCTGGGTATGGATTGGCTATCGATGTATGGAGGAAACATCGATTGCGCCAGTAAGACTATTTTGCTTACCACCCCAGAAGGGAGAAGGATCAAGTATGTATCACGGCACGAGCCAAAGAGGACCCAAGTAAATTCCTTATCAGGAGTTGTGCAGGAGGAAGTACGAGTGGTGAAGGATTTCGCCGACGTATTTCTGGAAGAGTTGCTAGGCATGCCACTAGATAGAGACATTGAGTTTTTGATTGAGCCTTTTCCAGGCATAAGGCCGATATCTAAGAGACCATACAGGATGCCAGCACAAGATTTGGAGGAAATCAAGAAGCAAATCAAGGAGTTATTGGATAAAGGGTATATTCGCCCAAGTTCTTCACCTTGGGGATCGCCAGTGCTTCTAGTGGAGAAGAAGGATGGATCATTGAGGATGGTTGTTGATTATCGAGGATTGAATGAAGTAACAATCAAGAACAAGTACCTGCTGCTAATGATCAACGATTTGTTTGACCAGTTGCAAGGAGCTAAGGTATTTTCCAAGATCGATATGCGATCAGGATACCATCAGTTGAAGATTAGAGAGCAGGATATACCTAAGATGGCTTTTACCACCAGGTACGGGTTCTATGAGTATACCGTTATGTCATTTGGTCTGACTAACGCAGCTTCCTATTTCATGGACATGATGAACAAGGTGTTTATGGAGTTTCTGGATAAGTTCGTCGTGGTGTACATTGATGATATTTTGGTCTACTCGAAGAATGAAGAAGAGCATAAGGAGCATTTGTGTTTGGTACTTGGGAAGCTCAGATAACATCAGTTATATGCCAACTTTAGCAAATGTGAGTTTTGGTTGAAGGAAGTTGGATTCCTCAGACATGTTATATTCCGAGAAGGAATAGCAGTAGATCCCACCAAAGTTGTCAATGTGACAAATTGGGTAGCACCAACGACAGTTGGAGAGATCCGGAGTTTTCTTGGACTTGCAGGATACTACCGGAGGTTCATTGAGAATTTGTCAAAAATTGTAAAGCCCATGACGGAGTTGTTGAAGAAGGACACCAAATTCAAATGGACTGAGGAATGTGAGGTCAGTTTCCAGGAATTGAAGAAACGTTTGGTTACTTATCCGTGTTGATTCTGCCAGATCAGCGCAAGGATTATGAAGTGTATTGCAACGCTTCATGTCGATGACTTGGAGCAGTGCTTATGCAGGAGGGAAGAGTATTTTCATATGCTTCACGACAGCTTAAGCCCCATGAGTTGAATTATGCTACAAATGATTTGGAGTTAGCAGCCGTTGTGCATGCATTAAAGACATGGAGACATTTTCTCATCGGAAATCATTGTGAGGTATACATAGATCACAAGAGTTTGAAATACATTTTCACGCAGAAGGAGTTGAATCTCAGGCAAAGGAGATGGTTGGAGCTCATCAAGGATTATGTTATGAGATTGCATTATCACCCCGGAAAGACTAACGTAGTAGCCGACGTGTTGAGCCGCAAGAGCCATGTCAACACAATCAAGACCGGAGAGTTACCTAAGGAGTTAGCCGAGGATCTTCGTGAGTTATGTTTGGAGATAGTTCCGAGAGGCTATGTTGCAGCGTTGGAGATTCAGTCGACTTTGATGGATAAGATCAGAGAAGCTCAGAAGACTGACAAGGAGACCGCCGCTATAAAGGAGAGGATGAACAAAAGGAAGAGCCAAAGGATTTCGTGAGGATGAGCACGATACCTTATGGTTTGAGGACCGTGTTTATGTGCCCAATGACCCGGAGATCAGGAAGTTCATTCTACAAGAGGCCCATGATTCACCGTATTCGATTCACTCAGGAAATACCAAGATGTACCTGGATTTGAAGAACATTTTCTGGTGGACCGGAATGAAGAAGGATATTGTGGAGTATGTAGCAGTTTGTGATGTATGTCAGAGAGTGAAGGCAGAGCATCAGAAGCCAACAGGATTGCTCTAGTCATTGTCGATACCCGAATGGAAGTGGGATAAGTTAGGCATGGATTTTATCACAGGATTTCCCAGGAGACGTTCAGGCTATGACTCGATTTGGGTTGTAGTTGATCATTTGAAGAAGGTAGCTAATTTCATCTCCGTAAAGACCACTTGCACCAGTGCTAAGTTGGAAAAGATATACATGACCAGGATCGTATGTCTGCATGGAGTTCCGAGGAGCATCGTATCAGATAGAGGAACCCAGTTTACCTCAAAGTTTTGGAATCAGTTGCACAAAACTTTGGGTACCAGGCTAGAGTTCAGTATAGCCTTTCATCCGCAGATGGATGGATTGATCGAGAGAGTCAATCAGATTTTGGAGGATATGCTGAGAGCTTGTGCGCTAGATTATGGATCTAGTTGGGACGAGAATTTGCCATATGCAGAGTTCTCTTACAACAACAGTTATCAATCCAGTTTGAAGATGGCCCCTTTCGAAGCCTTGTACGAAGGAGGTGCAGAACCCTGTTGTTGTGGGATGAAGATGGAGACCGCCAGTTGTTTGGACCAGATTTGATTAAGGAATCTGAACAGAAGGTGAAGTTTACGAAGAGCTATGCGGATTCTAAACGCAAGGAGACAGCTTACGAAGTCGGAGACAGAGTTTATCTTTGTGTATCTCCACTTCGAGGAGTTAAGCGCTTTGGAGTTACAGGAAAGTTAGCGCCACGTTTTGTTGGACCATATAAAGTTTTGGAGCGTATGGGAGAAGTTGCTTACAAGTTGGAATTGCCCGAAGGATTGTCAGGAGTTCATGATGTGTTCCACGTTTCCCAGTTGAAGAAGTGCCACGCAGAGATGGCTGACATACCGTTGAGAGATACAGTGCCGCTGGAAGTGATTCAGTTGGATAGTGATTTGACCTATCATGAGAAACCAGTCAAAATTCTCGAATTTGCCAGCCGAGTCACACGCAACAAGGTTGTCAAGTTTTGCAAAGTTCAGTGGAGCCACCACACCGAGGATGAAGCCACCTGGGAGCGAGAGGAAGATCTGCTGAAGAAGCACCCTCACCTATTTGCTAGCCAACCCAAATCTCGAGGACGAGATTCATCTTAAGGGGGGTAGGTTTGTAACATCCCAAATTTTCAATTTGGAATGTTATACATTAGATCATCATTGCATATCATATTTTATTGCATTTTGGTTTGATCCTAGAAATTTTACGCTACTCAATGACCCTCGGAGAGAGTTGGGAATTTCGTTATTTTCATATTTGAATTTTCTCAAAATTTTAAAATAGGATCATTTGATTTGATTTATTTTATCTTCAATTATTTCTATTATGAAAATATCAGAGAGGGAATAAAATGACTTTCCCAAAATAAAGAAATATTGAGGATTTAATAAAAAAATCAAATAAGATTTTATTTCCGAGTTTTTGGCTATTTTATTTGAATTTAGGAAAATTGCAATTTTTTCAAAACTGCATTTTAGGGCCAAGAAAATGTTCATCTTGTTCTAAATATTTTATTTAGACGGCGAAAATTTGTTTTGGTATTTTTGTAATTTTATTTTATTTTCTAGAATTTTTTTAGTTTCGCTAGAATTTATTTTAAAAAAAGTTCCGCACGCCCGACTGGGCCGAAGGCCCAGCCGATCCAGGCCAGGCCCGCGCCGCCGCTGCTTTCCCACGAGGGAGGGGAGTCCGCGCAGCCGCCGAGTCCGGCCGAGGCACGCCTCCCGACCCCGACCCGGCGCCCCCTTCCCCAAGCTGGACGCCGCCCCCCTCCTCCTATAAATACCGCTGCCGCCAGCCCGACCCTGCCACCACGCCACCCGACCCGCACCACCTCGCGCCGCTGCCGCCGTTCGCGCCGCCGCCGCCGTTCGCCCCTGCCGCCGCCGTCCACCGCCATAGCCACCACTTCCCGCCGCCGCCCGGAACCCCGCCGCCCCAATGGACCCCGCCGGAGCCGCCGGACCTCGCCGGAGCCCGACGAGGTAGCCTCCCGCCGCCGCCCCAGTTTTCTAAAGAAAACCGATCCGTTTTTTTAGAAAACCCTAGGTTTTGTTTTTTTAGATCAGTTTTTTTATTTTTCTGTTTTATTTATTTAGCGAGCATTCACTCGTTCGTTCGTTTTAACGGAAGAGTTCACCGTTTAGTTGCAGTTAACGAACGTCCGTTTGTTAAACTGTTTGTCATTTTTTTCTTTTTCTCGGATTTTCCGCGATTATTCCATATCGCGATTTCTGATCTGATTTTCGTTTTAGTTTATCTTTTCGCTCGTTTATCAAAATCAGGTGATTCAAGCGCCTAGAGTTTCGCCTCGAAACCTTCTTTTCGTTTAACCAACTCAAACAAGTTTTTGCTACTGAAAAGTTTTGACTTAGATCCAGATTAGTAAACGAAGCTTGTTCCTTTCGCCGCTTGAGTTTTGTTGCTTTGTTTGATTGGATTCTTTTTGCAAACCGAAGTTCTTAAGTTGAACTTTCTGGTTAGACATCTTATTTGAGTTTTACCTGTGCATTAGATGATTACTTATTGCATGCTTGTTTGTTTGCGATAGAGTACCCGGAGTGCGCCGCTTTCTACTTTGAATCTCTAGGTTTCACGGATCATCAGCAAGGCAAGTAACAGTTTGATCATAGCTCTTTACTACCCAGTTTTATTGCATTAGATCAATCCTCAAACAATTGCATGATTAGGATCTGATTAATATGTGGGTTTTGGGAAGTAGATGAGGTAGTACCTATTACCTGTTTTATTATCAAACCTTTGGGAGTTACTTCTACGTTGCTTATAATGCTATGCTATGCTCGTAGACGTGGATTGGGTGAGTGTATCCATCTAGGTGGCAACTTTTGATTGTTATTTAATGGTTTATTTAAGGTGGCAACTTTAATACACATCTGGGTGGACTGAGGCACCTGGGTATTCCAGCGATTGCCTCTTTTTTTTATGGACCGCCACCCAGGCTCAAAGGGATCATGATATTATTCATGCTAGAAACTTCCGTGTGCAGCCACAAGCTACTATGGGCTCTAGCATAGTTGATTAAGTCATGCGAACTCTTACAGAGGTAGACTAGCAGATGTAGGGGAAAGTAGGTGTAACTGTCTATCCGATCGTAAGGTGCTAGCGCTTCTGAAAGACTATGTTTCGGTCATCCATTTCTCAAACACCATGTAGTGTGAGAAAATCAACGGAGGAGATCGAGTCTTGTGGGGAAAAGTGCGCAAACCTCTTCAGAGTGTATAAACTAATCATGGTTAGCCGTGTCCCCGGTTATGGATGTTTTGAGTATCTAGTACTTGGATTATCACATGAATCTCATCATGTTACTTTAATTTAATTAGTTGGGTTTAATGATGATGCTTAATTGGGATTGAGAGGGTGTCTACCTTCTCAATGTTTAACAACCACCATGATAGTTAAATAAAGTTTTTTCCTTTGCAGTAGGGAAAAGTTGGCTTTATGCAAAACTGTAACCATAGAGATTTCCACCAGCCATATATGCATGTAGTATAGCATATTTATGTTTATTACTCTCTATGTGTTACATTGCCAGCATATTCCATGTGCTGACCCATTTTCGGGCTGCAACATTCATGTTGTAGAATTTTCAGACGACGAGTAAGGTGCCTTAGGTCGTGGTCTTATACTCAGTGATGCCGTTGGAGTTGATGGACTCACTTATCTTCCAAGTCTTCCGCTGTTATCGTTTTTAGATGGCCTTAAGCCATATTTATTGTAATATGTTCTCATTTGAGACATTGGATGTAATAAGTGTGTGATTGCTACTCTGTTATAAATCCTTCAAGTACTGTGCGTGTTAGCATTACTAATCCAGGGATGATACTAAAGCACATAGATTAGACTGGTTGAGGTCTGGTCGCTACAAGATGGTATCAGAGCACACACTGACTATAGGACATGACCACTAAGCTAAAAGCCCTAGATCACTACTCGCTCTTCTCATTTCTGACTCCTCATCTTTTCTACTCTTGTAGGATGGTGTATGCAAGGAACAAGTTCACGCAACCGGATGAAGATACACCCTTTGGACGCCACATGAAGGAAGTCACTAAGTACCTGAACATAGGGGTACCTAGCTTCACCAGGACCTATATCGCCACTTTACCCGAAGAGGAGCGTTGGATGATTCAAGTTCAAGTTCCAGGAAGGACGTTCATGCCCGTCACGGAGCCCATAGAGTTTTCCTTCGATGCACCAACCTGGAGTCTAGGAAAGAGCATGGCAGCTCACATCACCATGGGACGCATTGGAGAAGTTTACCACAAGGATCTTAAGGATACTATCTACCAGATTTGTGGGCGCCGATATGAGCAATGGGAGATGATCAGCACTAGAAAGGATAGATCAATTGCAGCTTTCATCTAGGAGTTAAACCAGCACATTCGTCGCCAGGAGAACCAGATGTGTGCATGCATGATAGATCTGAAGAAGGCTATGACCAAGATCACGGAGCTGGAGGAAGAACTCAAGTCTACACGCGATGGATACGAGGAGGAAATAGAAACGCTTGTGGAGAAGAATGATGATCTGAAGAAGAAGCTAAAAGTATTCATGGGATTTCCCGCGACTGGAGGAGAAGACGATGATTGCACTTGTCCGGAGAACTACATCATCATCGATGACACCGATTTGGACCCAGACGATAGCGATGATGACTATGTTGACTAAGCTGGAGCAGATATCATGGAGTCTTCATCGGAGCAGTTTTTCTAGTCGACCACCATAACAGTAGTAGTATTTCCCCATGTATATAGTATAGTCTGAGCACTTTTGTAACGATAGTTAGACCATTGTATGCCCATGTTTGATTTTGATTGAAGTGAATTTGTTTGTGTTTGTCTCATGTGCATATGGGTAGTGTGTTCCCTCCAGACCTCATTCTATTCTACACTCTCATCTTTTCTAAAACCCTCAGATGCCTCCGAGACGTGACAATGGATTTGCTTTCCCACCGGAGCTCACCCAGTTGATCCAGCAGCAGAATGCATTGATGAAGTTACTAGTCCAGAACCAGAATTAGGGGAACAACAACAACAACAACCCACCACCACCACCACCTATTGATCACTTAGCCCATTTCTTGAGGCTTAATCCGCTGGTGTTTTCCACACTACTAGGAAAACGCCTACTAATGGCGCACCGGTTTTGCCTACTAATGGCGCACTACCGGTGCGCCATTAGTAGCACGCCATTAGAATTTTTTACTAATGGTGCACCACTGGTGCGCCATTAGTATCTGGTATACTAATGGCGCACCTGCCCGTGCGCCATTAGTATGTAACACCATGCACCATTAGTATGCCTCCCGGGGGGCCATATGTAACCATGTGCTTTGTCACACTAATGGCGCACTTTGCCACGATGCGCCATTAGTATCCTTTGGCATACTAATAGCGCACTCTGCCTTGATGCACCATTAGTATGAATATTTGTTTTTTTTTGCTTTTCTGATTTTTGCACAGGTTACAAAATATATTATTGGACAGAATATAGACAGCAGCACACAGCAACATCAGATTCATCGAATACAATAGAAGATTAGTCTTCGAATACAATTCATCATATTAGTCTCCGAATTCAAAAGACCGAACAAAGATAAAACATTACAAGTCTCAAGACCGTGAGTATCGAGTTTGTCTTCACATTACAAGTCGATATCGATCATCTAAACTACCATCACATAAAAGAGAGTTGTGGTCATCACGATGAGCATCATCGCGATCAAACTGGTCCTCATCCGGTTCCTCCAACACTCCCTCCTCTCTCCCGCTAGATAGCGGGCATATCTAGATTCGGCCTCCGCCCTAGTGGTGTACCCTTTGTAACTGTTACCGCTGAAACGGTGAACCTGTCTCCGACACTCCTCCCAGTCGTCGTAGACTCCGGGAACCTTACCCTTGTACACGACATACGACGGCATCTCTATGCACAAGCCAAACAACAGACAATACATAAGCAATATGTAAGTATGCGACAAAAGGATCGAAAGAGAAAAGCAAGACATTAATAGCACGATTCATGGTCCTACTAATAAATAGCATCGATTACATCTAAGTTGAACGACTCTCCAAACCAAAGAGACATACGAATTCATTAAAGTTTAATTACAACATGAGCTAATCAATGTTTCAGAACTACACATCACTACTTTCGACTCGACTCATTGGACAGGAGCGTGGATGAAGCCGCTGTCTGTCGTGATGGTCATGAAATCGCGGTCGTTGTCACCCTGCATTTGTAGCGTTTCATCTATCTCACTGTTGGACGGTTGATATCTGACGAAGAACTGCCCCGAGGTATGAAGGACATCTTGATGGATGATGTCCGCAAACTCTGACTGGATGCGAAAGAATTCTTGTCTGAGGTCCGCATCCTGGACTGCCGACAAGCTCGCGGCCCAATCTTTGAGATTATCTGGTAGCAGAAGTTGATGATGGTCCCTTATGATTGCCCGCATGTGATGGAGGGCGTAGTAGGCATCCTTCTGACCGCCAGGCGGCTGCTTGACACAACAGAACTTCGTATTGTGTGAGAACATGTGCTTGCCGTACTTACGAACTGCCCTGGTGAAGGTGCCTCCAGATTTGGCATAGCCGGGGAGAACACCATCAAGAACTTTCTTGACATTTGTGTAGTCTATCTTGGAATTACGGTTCGGGTTGAAATACATGGCCATGGAATATTTCGGGCTTAAGAGGATGAGTGTGCAATGTGTGTCACTACACAGAACACGGAATGTTAGAAAAAAAAGAACGATCAAAATCTAAGAAATCATATGTTATGGGGCGGTTAAGGGATGACTTACTCGGGAAAGTAAGCCACAAGGAAGTTATCCTTATCTGGGTTTGCCAGAATGACGCCTTCGAGGTCTGAACTCGCAACTTGGCGGTCCCCAGCGCTGTTCAAGTGCTTGGCACGCATGTAGAAGGGGTCGACTATAACGATGTACGGGGTCTTGTCTCTAATGATCCGCATCTCCATACTCAGCGAAAACAGCCGAACGAAGGTGTAGTGCAGCGGATGAAGGTTAAACATAGCAAAGATGTCATCAAACCGCAGGACGATCGTACCCCCAATGTCGCCATCCACAAAGCCCTTGCCCTCTGGCACCTTGGCCACGAAAACCGGGTATGCCACATCATTCTTTCTCAGACGCCGCTTCTCCAATTAAAGAACACTGTCGTGCAGACTCCGCATAGCACCGGTTGCAGCATTCAACATATTTGGTGGTAGCATCGCCCTACCCACCACATGCACCCTCCTCGAGATATCCTTAGGTGAAGGTGGCCCGTCCTGAGCACGGATCGAACTCGGTGCCGGCTGGCTCACATCGGCGCCCTTGTTAGTCTTTTGTTTCCGTCCCTTCTTCTTGATCTCCTATAATGGGACCGAGTTCTGCTCACAGACCGCTTTCTTGAGCATGTTGGGGCTGATAATATTTCGCACCTCAGCTATCTGAGGCTCGGTGAAGGCGGGAGCTGGAGGCGTCTCCTGACAACTGAACGGCAGACGACGCCTATTGCAATTGGATTTCTCCGCCGTACCAGCTAGATTGCGGTCGTCTTGGTTGGGTTCTTGAGAAAGAGGCCCGCAGAACTCGTCAGCGTACCCATGTTCGGCAAAGTACTTATCGACTTTGGTAAAATGTACCGTCGTCATTGTCGTCGTCGTCCGGATCCTGTGCCATACGGCTGTCCGGATCCTGTGCCATAGGGATGTCTGACATAGGGATGTCCGGCAGGTCCGGTAGCATTGCGGCGTTCTTTTCATGGCTTGGCGCCGGCACGACTGGCGGTCTTGTCTGTGGGGTGGTGTCCCCCGCCCCCAAACGAATCTGGCTCTTCGGCCAAAGCAGCGGCCAGTTTACGCAGGCACTGAGGGTCATCTCATCTTCTTCGTCAGCCCTAGCGGGTCGAACCGGAGGTAACAGCTCGTCGCAGCCTGGCAGCACCCGAACCACTTCAACCCTATACACTATGGGTGGCATCGCATTTCCGTGGAACATGCGGTTGCCCGGTTGAACGATTCTGCCCTTGGCGACATTGACCAACTCGGCGCCCACGAAGTGCAGAAGAGTGCAAGGAACGTCGGCGTTGCCCTGTGAAAACATGTACTGGGCGTTAGGGATGCCCAGTCAAAGGCAAGGAGATGAAGTTACCGTGATGCCGTCGAGCTCGGCTAATGTCGAGGCACCGCCAATGTCGGGCATGCAACTAACGGAGGGGGAGCTTGCTGGCGAGGTGCCGGCCGGTGTACACCCGGGTGCAATAAGCTGCAATGCCCGTGCCGGCGTCGGAGACACGAATGCCGCCTCCGCCGGAGACACCAATGGCGCCGCCGCCGGAGACACCAATGGCGCTGCCTGCGCATTGTGCGAGTTGCTGGCCGTGAAGCTGGGAACCGGGGGAGGCCCCTATTGGCCGCCCGCAATCCACGTCGTCAGCCCATGAATCAACGTAGGCACCATGGCGTTGAGCTTCGTTCCCAATTGTTTTTCCACTTTCTCTTGGACAAGCTCCGGAATCCGCGCCACTTTTGCCTTGAGTGCTTCAACCTCGCGCGTCTGGCTTTCCGAGCTGGTCTTTTTCTCCTTTCGCACACCAGCGGTATAGTATGACCCCCATTTTGTGGACAAGCCTTTGCCGGCCACACGACCAGCTGACGTCGGCTTAGTGAGCTTATCCTTGCTTTTCATTATGTTCAACGCCCTATTTAAAGGGCTGTCGAAAGGGGAGCTCTGAGACGACCCCGCGCTACTGCTTTCAGTTTCCTATGAAAGGAACGTGAACCATTTAGAAATATTGGGGATTAGTTAGAGTGCAACCATATGGAGCTAATTACGCGGGGGTGTATTCCTTACCAGAACAAGCTCAAGCGCCCTGGTCTTCAGATCCGTGGTAAGCTCCTTTGTTATCGGGTCCTCCTTGTACCGGGCCCTGACATAGTTCCTGGTCTGCTTGTTACCGCTGTATTTCTCGAAGCAGGGCGGTAGGCCTTGCTCGGCACGCTCCGCGTCCTCCTTGTCCCATATAGGCTCCGCCACTCTGTAACCGCCGGGACCGAGTTTGTGTTCCCCTAAGTTTAACTCCCGCATTTCTTTCCCCCACTGACTTGATTCGGTGGTTGCACTGCTCTCGCACTTTATCTTGAACTCCTTGTAGTCATCTTCGCTTATCAAAGGATATTTTGCCTTGATCTTCTCATAACTATCACCTTTATCAATCATTCTCTTCACCGCGCTTCTCCAACTTGACAGGGCCGTGCTCATCTTTGTGAGGGCGGCACTGTTCACTTTATTCCCTGAGAGGCGTGTGTTTTCAAATTCGGCGGGGAACTTGTATCGTTCGTGCAGCTTCGTGAAGAGGAGGTTGCGCAAATTCCCTCGGTCCTTATGCCTAAGGTTCTCGGTGTTGATCGAGACGGTGCTCCGGAGAGTGCACCCGAGCTGAACCGAGTACCCCTTGACTATATGTTTGGTCTCCATTGGATTCCCGTCGGAGTCCACTTGAGTGAATTCCTCCTTGAGGGTGCGGAGCGCATTCGGGCGCCGGTCCTTCCTTTGCTTCTTCGGTTGGCTGCCATCTGTGTGTGCGCCACCATCATCAGTTGTGGCAACCTCGGGGGTACCATCAGTGGTATCATCCCTTACGCCACTAGGGGTTGTGTAATCAGGATCGGTGTCTTTCGCGGCGTCCTCATAGCGGTGAGGTTGTTCCTCCATCTCCTGGGACAGCTCCCATAATTGCTTGCCGCCCGAACCGCCGGCCTCATCGTTGTTGGCCATGTTTCGCTTTAAATAGGAAAATAGTTTGGTCAAAAAGTTGGTTATTGTCAAGGAACAAGATCATGGTCTCATCATTTGGGGTTTGTCAACACCGAGGCATCCTAAAAGCTAAGCTTTTATCATTTAGGGTTTGTCGACGCCGAGGCACCCTAAAAGCCTAAGCCGAGGCACCCTAGGGTTGGCCTAATCACTTGGCACTAATCACTTGGCTTAATGCAGCAAGAATGGCGGGGCATTTGATCCTACTTAACTAAGTACTAAGATACCCCGGTCCATGCATTAGTCGCAAGTACCCCATATGTCCTATTTTTAGCAAAGTCATGCTAAAATTTCAGCATGACCTTTGCTGAAAATAGGACATATGGAGTACCCGAATTTGCTGGAACGGAAGTTAATCAACATTCCGGCAAACTCAAGGGCCTCTCGGGGTACCTGCAAATTCATCACGACACGATGGTCGGAGACAAAACCCAGCAAACTAGCAAGATGATCATCATCTTTGCAAGATAGTAGCTCA